>NW_024720555.1:2119380-2336624 GCF_018991925.1 Homarus americanus
CAGGAGGATGTAGGGAGGCAAGGAGGATGTAGGAGGCAAGGAGGGACAAGGAGACAGAGGAGGAGTAGGAGGACAGGGAGGATGGAGGCAGGAGGATGTAGGGAGGCAGGAGGGATGTAGGGAGGCAGGAGGGATGTAGGCAGGAGGGATGTAGGAGGCAAGGAGGATGCAGGAGGAGGACGAGGAGGAGGGAGGAGGGACAGGAGGGACAAGAGGACAAGAGGGACAGAGGCAGGGGGAGGGATGTAGGGAGGCAAGGAGGGAGGGGAGGAGGAGGGATGTAGGGACAAGGAGGATGGAGGAGGGACAGGAGAAAGGGACAGGAGGCAAGGAGGAGACAGGGAGGGGATGGGGAGGCAGAGGGGATGTAGAGGCAGGAGGATGAGGCAGAGGGAGGGGAGGCAGAGGGATGTACGGGAGGCAGGGGAGGGGAGACAGGGAGGGATGAGAGGCAGGGAAGGGATGTAGGAGGCAAGGAGGGATGAGGGGAGGCAGGGAGGATGAGAGGCAAGGAGGATGTAGGGAGGCAAGGAGGAGAGGGACAGGAGGGATGTAGACAAGGAGGACAAGGAGGACAGAGGACAAAGGAGATGTAGGAGGTAAAGAGGACAGGGAGAGGCAGGGGAGGACAGAGGTGAGGATGTAGGGAGGCAAGGAGGGATGGAGGAAGAGGACAGGGAGGCAAGGAGGGATGTAGGGAGGAAGGAGGATGTAGGGAGGCAGGGAGGGATGTAGGAGGTAGGGAGGGATGGGGAGACAGGGAGGATGTAGGAGGAGAAGGTAGGAGGTAGGAGGGATGTAGAGGCAGGAGGGGATGAGAGAGGCTGACATGAGGAGGACAGGAGGAGAGTGGAATGAGGAATGCAAAGGAGGAGAGGACAAGGAGGGGACAGAGGCAAGGAGGGATGAGGGAGGCAAGGAGGGACAAGGAGGGAGGCAAAGAGGGATGTAGGGAGGCACAGAGGAGACAGGGGAGGGATGAGAGGCAGGGAGGGATGTAGGGAGCAGGAGGATGAGAGGCAAGGAGGGATGTAGGGAGAGGAGGATGTAGGAGGCAAGGAGGAGACAGGAGGATGAGGAATAAGAAATGATGTAGGATATGAAGGAGGACGAGATACAGGAGGATTTAGGAATGATGCAAGGAGGGACAAGGGGAGACAGAGCAAGGGGAGGGGAGACAGGGAGGGATGTAAGGGGGACAAGGAGGGATGAGGGGAGGCAGGGGAGGGGATGTAGGGAGGCAGGGATGTAGGAGGCAGGAGGACAGGGAGGCAAGGAGGGACAGAGGCAGGAGGACAGAGGCAGGAGGACAGAGGCAAGGAGGATGAAGGAGGATGTAGGAAGGTGGAGGGATGTAGGAGGCAGGAGGATGTGAGGAGGCAGGATGATGAGGAGGGCTGATGGAGGGACAAGGGAGGCAGGAGGGATGAGGAGGAGGATGTAGGGAGGCAAGGAGGGATGAGGGAGGCAGGGATGTAGGCAGAGGAGGACAAGGAGAGACAGGGGACAAGGAGGATGAGGAGGCAGTGGGAGGGAGGCAAGAGATGTAGGAGGTAGGGAGGGACAGGGGAGGCAGGGAGGGGATGTAGAGGCAGGAGGGACAGGGAGGATGGAGGCAAGAGGGATGTAGAGGCAAATAGAGGATGTAGGAGGCAAGGAGGAGACAGGAGGCAGAGGAGACAGGAGGATGAGATGCAAGAGGAGATTAAGGAGATGAAATGGGGACAAGGAGAAGGAGGGGATGACAGGAGGAGTGACAGAGGGAGGGGATGGGACAGAGATGGGAGGGAGGCAGAGGGAGGCAGGGAGGGAGGAGGATGTAAGGAGGACAGAGGCAAGGAGAAGGGGGAGGCAGTGGGAGGCAAGGAGGAGGGGGGAGGCAGAGGGATGGGGAGGCAAGGAGGAGAGGGATGTAGGAGGCAGGGAGGGATGTAGGAGGAGGATGGGAGGCAAGGAGGATGTAGGACAAGAGGATGTAGGAGGAGGAGACAGGAGGGATGCAGGGATGTTATGAGGGACACGATGATGCTGATGATGTATGTAGAGGAGGCAAGGAGGGGATGTAGAGGGACAGGGAGGGATGGGGAGGCAGGAGGGGAAGGAGGGAGGGAGGGATGTAGGAGGTGAGGAGACAGAGGCTAGGAGGCAGGAGGATGTAGGAGGCAGAGGACAGGGGAGGCAGGGAGGGATGTAGGGAGGCAGGGAGGGGATGAGGAGGCAGGAGGAGGAGGCAAGGAGGGATGTAGGAGGCAGGAGGGATGTAGGAGGCAAGGAGGGAGATTAGAGGGATGAGATGCAGAGGAGACAGAGGGATGAGGAGGCAAGGAGGATGAGGAAGTCACAAGGGACGAGATGAGGACAGGAGGGGACAGGGAGGAGGCAGGAGGGGAGGAGGACAAGGGGAGGACAGAGGAGGGGAGGGAAGGCAGGGATGGGGGAGGGACAGGGGAGGTAGGATGTAGGAGGCAAGGAGGGAGGTAGGTAAGAGGTAGGAGGGGAGGACAGAGGCAAGGAGGATGTAGGGAGGAGAGAGGAGGATGTAGGAGGTAGGGAGGATGTAGGAGAGGAGGACAGGAGGCAAGGAGTGGACAGAGGGAGGGATGTAGGGAGGTGAGGACGGTGGATGGTGAGTGACGTAGGGAGGGATGGGATGTAGGAGGGAGGGGATGGAGGGACGTAAGGACAGAGGGAGGGGATGTAGGAGGCAAGAGGGATGGGGAGGGAGGGAGGCAAGAGGATGTAGAGGCAGGAGGGAGCAAGGAGGAGGATGTAGGCAAGGAGGATGTAGGAGGAGGGATGTAGGAGCAAGGAGGGATGTAGGAGGTAGGGAGGGATGGAGGCAGGGAGGATGGGAGGCAAGGAGGATGTAGGGGAGGGATGAGGGAGGTAGGAGGATGAGGAGGTGAGGGAGGAAGGAATGTTGGTGGAGGACGATGAGGGAGGGATGAGAGGACAAAGAGGACAGAGGACAAGGGGACAAGGAGGATGTAGGGGACAAGGAGGGACAGAGGCAGAGGGAGAGACAGGAGGTAGAGAGGATGAGAGGGAGGGATGGGGAGAGGGGATGTAGGAGGCAAGGAGGGATGTAGGAGGTAGGAGGATGTAGGGAGGCAGGGAGGGATGTAGGGGAGGAAGGAGGATGTAGGAGCAGGAGGGATGTGGAGGCAGGAGGGATGAGGATAAAGGATGAAGGAGGAGTGAGGAAAGGAGGGACAAGGGAGGCAAGGGATGGGAGGGACAAGGAAGGACAAGGAGGAGAGGGAGGTAAGGAGGGGTAGGGAGGAAGAGGGATGCGAGAGGGAGGACAGAGGCAGGAGGATGTAGGGGAGGCAAGGAGGGGATGTAGGGGAGGCGGTGAGGGATGTAGGAGTGTAAGGAGGGATGTAGGAGCAAGGAGGAATGTAGGGGAGTGCAAGGAGGATATAGAGCAAGGAGTGACGAGGTGATGGCGGAGGGACGAGGATGGGGGAGAGGCAGGAGGACAAGGAGGGGAGGCAAGGAGGCAGGAGGACAGGGAGGCAAGGAGGGGACAGGGGAGGCAGAGGGGATGTAGGGATGTAGGGAGGGACAGAGCAGGGGAGGGAGGAGGCAAGGGAGGGATGTAGGGGAGGCAGGGAGGATGTAGGGAGGCAAGGAGGGATGTAGGGAGGCAAGGATGAGGGGAGGCAAAAGGATGTAGGGGATAAGGGAGGGATGTAGGGAGCAGGAGGATGTAGGAGGCAAGGAGGATGTAGGGAGAAGCAAGGAGGATGAGGGAGGCAGGGGAGGATGGTGGAGCAAGGAGATGAGGATGGGTGAGGGATGAAAGGAGGTGAGGAGGACGAGGATGCGGACATGAGGACAAGGAGGCAGGAGGGACAAGGGGACAAGGACAGAGGCAGGAGGACAGGAGGAGGCAGGAGGGACAGAGAAGGCAGGAGGACAAGGAGGATGAGAGGCAGGAGGGATAGGGGAGGCAGTGAGGGATGAAGGTAGAGGACGAGAGGCAGGAGGATGGTGGAGGCAGGAGGATGAGATACAGGAGTGACGTAGGACATGATGGACGGGACAAGGAGGGAGGAGGACAGAGGACAAGGAGGGACAAGAGGAGGGAGGGAGGGAGGGACAGAGGCAAGGAGGGGACAGAGGCAGTGAGGGATGCATGGAGGCAAGGAGGAGACAGGAGGAGGAAGGATGTAGGAGGATGTAGGAGGAGGATGTAGGAGGCAAGGAGGATGAGGGGAGGCAAGGAGGGATTGCAGGGAGCAGGAGTGGACGAGATGGTGGAGGACGAGGAGGCAGGATGCAGGAGCAAAGGGACAAGGAGGGACAAGGAGGGACAGAGGGATGGGGAGGCAAGGAGGGATGGGGGAGGCAAAGGGGGACAGAGGAGGGGAGGCAGGAGGGGACAGAGGTGAGGGGATGTAGGGAGGGAGGGGATGTAAGGAGGGGATGGGGAGGGAGGATGTAGGGAGGCAAGGAGGGATGTAGGGAGGCAGGGAGGGATGTAGGAGGTAGGAGGACAGAGACAGGGAGGGATGTAGAGGAAGGGAGGGAGGGGTAGGAGGCAGGAGTGGGATGTAGGAGGCAAGGAGGATGGTGAGTGATGTAGGGAGGCAGGAGTGATGCAGGCAGAGGAGAGGAGTGGAGGATGTGATTGTGATGGGACAAGGGGAGGGGATGAGAGGCAAGGAGGGGATGGGGACAAGGAGGGAGGCAAAGAGGACAGAGGAGGAGACAGAGGGGATGTAGAGGCAGGAGGTAGAGGCAGGGGAGGGATGTAGAGGCAAGGAGGATGTAGAGGGAGGAGGCAAGGAGGAGACAGGAGGATGTAGGTTACAGGAAGGATGGGGAAAGGAGGATGTAGGGAGGCAGGGAGGACATGTAGGAGGCAGAGAGATGCAGGAGTGACGAGGAGTTATGAGTGAATGAGGATAGGGCTGATGATGGAGGAGTGGAATGAGTGATGGACAAGAGAGGCAGGAGGACATGTAGACAGGGGAGGGATGTAGGAGGCAAGGAGGGACAAGAGATGAAGGAGGCAGGAGGAGGCAGAGGAGGCAGAGGATGTAGGGAGGTGAGGACAGAAGGCAAGGAGGGATGTAGGGAGGCAGGAGGGGATGAGAAGCAGGAAGGACAGAGGCAAGGAGGAGAGAAAGGAGGATGTAGGGGAGGCAGGAGGATGTAGGGAGGCAGGGAGGATGAGATAAGAGGGAGGATGTAGGAGTGAAGGAGGGATGAGATGCAGGGAGGACGTGGTGATGCAGGAGTTAGAGGACAAAGGAGTGATGGGAGGAGGAGGAGGGATGTGGGAGGCAGTGAGACAGGAGAGACAGGAGGACAAGGAGGAGGATGTAGAGGCAAGGAGGATGAAAGGAGGATGTAGGAGGTAAAGGAGGATGTAGGAGGCAAGGAGGGAGGATGTAGGAGGCAGGAGGAGGATGTAGGAGGCAGGAGGGATGTAGGAGGTGAGGAGGGATATAGGAGGCAAGGAGGATGTAGGAGCAAGGAGGGATGAGGGAGGGAGGGATGTAGGATAAGGAGGACGTAGGAGCAAGGAGAGGATGTAGGAGCAGGAGGATGTAGGGAGGGACGAGATGAGGGAGATGAGACAGGGATGGGACAAGGAGGAGACAGAGGGAGCAGGAGGATGTAGGAGGCAAGGAGGGGATGTAGAGGCAGAGGGACAAGGAGGACAGGGAGGGAGGAGAGGATGTAGAGGCAGAGGATGAGGGAGGCAGGGAGGGAGGCAAGGAGGATGTAGGAGGCAGAGGGATGAGGAGGGCAAGGAGGGACAGAGGCAGGAGGGGATGGGAGGCAAGGAGGAGACAGGAGGGATGAGAGAGGGAAGGATGTAGGACAAGGAGGATGTAGGAGGCAGGAGGATGCAGGATGAGTGACGAGGAAGTGATGACGAGATGCGAGATGGTGATGTATGATGACGCAGGAGCATGATGACGGGAGCGATGACGGTGAGCGCAGGAGGAATGTAGGATGCAGATGATGCAGGATGACAAGACAGAGGAAGATGTAGGAGCAAGGAGGATGTAGGGAGGCAGGGAGGGGATGTAGGGAGGCAGGGAGGACAGAGGTGAGGAGATGAGAGCAGGAGGATGTAGAGGATGCAGAGGCAGGAGGATGTAGGAGGGGAGGATGAGGAGGATGGAGGGAGGCAGGGAGGGATGGGAGGTAGGGAGGATGTAGGAGGCAGGAGGATGTAGAGGCAAGAGGGATGTAGGGAGGCAGGGAGGATGTAGAGGCAAGGAGGAGGAAAGGAGGATGTAGGAGGCAAGGAGGATGTAGGG
The DNA here is from genome assembly GCF_018991925.1 of Homarus americanus. Lineage (NCBI taxonomy): Eukaryota > Metazoa > Arthropoda > Malacostraca > Decapoda > Nephropidae > Homarus > Homarus americanus. Next base: position 2,125,665 of record NW_024720555.1, read on the forward strand.
AGGCAATGAGGGAGTAGGGAGGCAAGGAGGACGAGGAGGCCGAGGATGAGAGACAAGGAGGGATGAGACAAGGATGGAGACAGGAGGATGCAGGATGGACATAATGACGTAGGGACAAGGAGGGATGTAGGAGGCAGAGAGGACAGGAGGCAAGGAGGGATGTAGGGAGGCAGGATGGGAAGAGGCAAGGAGGGATGAGGAGGATGTAGGGAGGGATGTAGAGGAGGAGGATGGAGCAGGAGGGATGTAGGGACAAGGAGGGATGTAGGGAGGCAGGAGGATGAGAGGCAAGGAGGGGATGAGGGGAGGCAAGGAGGACAGGGAGGCAAGGAGGGATGTAGGGAGGGAGGGATGAGAAAGGAGGACAGAAGGAGGGATGTAGGAGGACGAGAGGCGAAGGAGGACGCAGGAGGCATGAGGATGAGGATGTAGGAGTGGGAGATGCAGGAGGATGTAGGGAGGAGGGATGAAGGACACAGAGACGGATGATACGCAGAGCGAGGATGGAAGAGACGCAGAGCAGATGAGGACGCGATGGAGGGGATGGACGAGGACGAGGATGCATGAGGACGAGGACAGGAGGATGTAGGAGGAAGCAGGATGGACAAGGAGGGAGGAGGATGTAGACAGGAGGGATGGGGAGGCAGGAGGATGTAGGAGGCAGGGAGGATGTAGGGAGGCAAGGAGGGAAGGTAGGAGGCAGGAGGGGATGGGGAGGCAAGGAGGGATGTAGGGAGGCAAGGAGGATGAGAGGCAAGGAGGGATGTAGGGAGGCAGGAGGATGTAGGAGGCAGGAGGGATGTAGAGGCAGGAGGATGCAAGGAGGACAGAAGGTGGAGGATGAGGAGGCAGGAGGACGAGAGGCAGGAGGGACGAGGAAGATGAGGAGGGAGACAGGAGAGAGGATGTATGAGGGACGTAGGATGAGAGGGACAAGGAGGGGATGTAGAGAGGAGGGCAAGGAGGGATGGGGACAGGAGGGACAAGGAGGGAGAGGAAGGAGGCAAGGAGGGGATGGGAGGCAAGGAGGGATGTAGAGGCAAGGAGGGAGGCATGGGAGCAGGAGGGATGAAGGGAGGTAAGGAGGAGACAGGAGGATGTAGAGGCAGGAAGGATGTGAGAGGCAAGGAGGGATGGAGGAGGTGAGAGGAGGACAAGGAGGACGAGATGGAGACAGGACAGATAATGACACAGATGGGACGAGGGACAAGGAGGGATGTAGGACAAGGAGGATGTAGGGAGCAGGGAGGGAGTAGGACAGGGAGGGATGATGATGTAGGGAGGAGGGACAAGGAGGGATGTGGGACAAGGAGGGATGTAGGGAGGCAAGGAGGGATAGGAGGCAAGGAGGAGGGATGTAAGGAGGATGTAGGGAGGCAGGAGGGACAGGAGGCAAGGAGGGATGTAGGGAGGCAAGGAGGGATGAGGCAAGGAGGGGATGTAGGGAGGAAGAGGGATGAGGCAGGGAGGACATGTAGAGGCAAGGAGGAGACAGGAGGGATGTAGGGAGGCAGGAGGGATGAGGGAGGCAAGGAGGATGAGGGAGGTGCAGGAGGGATGAGGGGATGATAGGACGGTGGAGGATGACAGAGATGCAGGATGGACGAGGAGGAAGGGAGGAGGGACAGGGAGGCAGGAGGGACAGGGGAGGCAGGGAGGGATGTAGGGAGGCAAGGAGGGATGGGAGGGAAGGGGAGGATGAGGAGGGAGGGATGTAGGGAGGGAGGTGAGGATGTAGACAAGGAGGATGTAGGAGGTAGGAGGACAGGGAGGCAGGAGGGGATGTAGGAGGGGGAGGATGTAGGAGGCAGGAGGATGTAGGAGGCAGGAGGGATGAGGAGCAGGAGGGATGTAGGATGCGAGGGAGGGATGTAGGGATGCTGGAGGAGGACGTAGGAGCAGTGAGGACGTAGGAGCGAAGGAGGGATTGGAGGGAGGACAAGGACATGGTGGACAGAGGGACAAGGAGGAGACAGGAGGACAGGGAGCAGGAGGACAGGAGGAGGATGAGAGTGAGGGAGGGAGGCAGGAGGACAGGGAGGAAGGAGGGAGACAGGAGGGAGCAGGAAGGATGTAGGAGGGCAAGGAGGATGTAGGACAGGAGGGATGTAGGAGGCAAGGAGGATGTAGAGGAGGACGAGATGAGGATGGAGGCAGGAGGGATGTAGGAGGCAAGGAGGGATGTAGGAAGGAGGGATGTAGGAGGCAGGAGGGATGTGAGGGAAGGAGGGATGTAGGGAGGCAAGGAGGGATGAGGAGGTAGGGATGATGTAGAGACAGGAGGGGATGAGGGAGGATGGGGAGGCAGGGGAGGTGATGCAGGAGGATGTAGGGAGGCGGGGAGGGATGTAGGAGGCAAGGAGGGATGGAGAAAGGAGGGACAGATGAAGGAGGGATGAGATGCAAGGAGGGACAGGAGGACAGGCAGGAGGGATGAGGGAGGCAAGGAGGGATGAGGGAGGGTGGAGGATGAGATAGGGAGGGATGTGAGGGAGGGATGTAGGAGGCAGGGGGATGTAGGGAGGGCAAGGAGGGATGAGATAAAGGAGGGATGTAGGAGGGAGATAGGAGGGATGTAGGAGGCAGGAGGGATGTAGGAGGTAGGAGGGATGTAGGGAGCAAGGAGGACAGGGAGGACAGAGTGGAGGGATGAGGGGAGGCAGGGGGGGATGTAGGGAGGAGGAGGATGAGGGGAGGCAAGGAGGATGAGGAGGCAGGAGGGATGAGGAGGCAGGAGTGGGATGAGATGTAGGAGGATGTAGAGCGGGGAAGGATGGAGGGATGCAGGAGGAGACAGGGAGGACAGGAGGATGGTGGAGGCAAGGAGGGATGTAGGAGGCAAGGGATGAGAGGAGGCAGGAGGGATGCAGGAGGCAAGGAGGAGACAGGAGGATGAGGGATGTAGGGAGGGATGTAGGAGGCAGGAGGATGTAGGAGCAAGGAGGGATGTAGGATGCAAGTGGAGGACGAGGAGGCAGGAGGATGTAGAGGAGGAGGATAGATGTAGGAAGGTAGGCAGAGGACAAGGAGGGATGTAGGAGGGAGGGACAAGGAGGGATGGGGAGGGGATGTAGGGAGGGACAGGGAGGTAGGGAGGGGATGTAGAGGCAGGGGACAGGGGAGGCAGGACAGAGGCAAGGAGGGATGTAGGGAGGGGATGTAAGGGGAGGGATGTAGGGAGGCAGGAGGGATGGGGGAGGCAAGGAGGGATGTAGGGAGGCAGGGGAGGATGAGAGCAAAGAAGGAGCGAGGGGAGGGGATGTAGGAGGCAAGGGATGTAGGGAGGCAAGAAGGGATGAGGGGAGGCAGGGAGAGGATGTAGGGAGGCAAGGAGGGATGTAGAGGATGTAGGGAGGAAGGAGGGATGTAGGGAGGCAGGGAGGGATGAGGAGGCAAGGAGGGATGTAGAGGGATAAGGGAGGGACAGGAGGCAGGGAATGAGATGGGATGAGGAGGCAGGGAGGGATGAGAGTGTGAGGGATGTAGGGAGGGCGATGGAGGGATGTAAGGAGGAAGGAGGATGGAGGAGGGACAGGGACAGGGAGGCAAGGAGGACAGGAGGCAAGGAGGGATGTAGGGAGGCAGGAGGGAAGGCAGGGAGGGATGTAGGGGAGGGATGTAGGGAGGCAAGGAGGATGTAGGAGGGCAGGAGGATGTAGGGGAGGCAGGAGGACAGGAGGCAAGGAGGATGAGGGAGGCAAGGAGGGATGTAGGATGCGAAGGAGGGATGAAGGAGGCAAGAGGGATGTAGGGAGGCGAGGGATGAAAGCAGGAGGGATGAAAGGAGGCAGAGGATGAGGAGGCAGATGGATGAGAGGCAAGGAGGGGACAGGGAGGGATGTAGGAGGCAGGAGGGATGTAGGGAGGCAAGGAGGGATGTAGGGAGGCAGGAGGGATGTAGGAGGAGGGATGTAGGGAGGAGATAGGGAGGGATGAGAGGCAGGGAGGATGAGGAGGCAAGGAGGGGACAGGAGGCAGGAGGGATGAGGCAAGGAGGGATGTAGGGAGGCAGGGAGGGATGTAGGGGGCAAGGAGGAGACAGGGGGAGGGGAGGCAGGGAGGGATGTAGGGAAGCAGGGAGGGATGTAGGGGGAGGCAAGGAGGGATGTAGGGAGGCAGTGAGGGATGTAGGGGTAGGGAGGGATGTAAGGAGGCAGGGAGGAGGGATGTAGGGGAGGCAAGGAGGGATGCATGGAGGCAGGGAGGAGGGATGTAGGGGGAGGCGGGAGGGATGTAAGGAGGCAGGGAGGGATGTAGGGAGGCAAGGGAGGAGACAGGGAGGGAGGCAAGGAGGGGAGACAGGGAGGGATGTAGGGGAGGCAAGGAGGGAGACCGGGGGAGGTTGGCAGGGGAGGGATGTAAGGAAGCAGGGATGGATGTAGGGGAGGCAAGGAGGGATACATGGAGGCAGGGAGGGATGTGGGGAGGGATGTAGGGAGGCAGGGAGGGATGTAGGGAGGGGCAAGGAGGGATGCATGGAGGCAGGGAGGAGGGATGTAGGGAGGTAGGGGAGGGATGTGGGGAGGCAGGGAGGGGATGTAGGGAGGCAAGGAGGAGACAGGGGAGGGAGGCAGGGAGGGATGTAAGGAAGCAGGGAGGGGATGTAGGGAGGCAAGGAGGGGATGCATGGAGGCAGGGGGGAGGGATGTGGGGAGGTGGGGAGGGATGTAAGGAAGCGGGAGGGATGTAGGGGGACAAGGAGGGATGTAGGGAGGCAGGAGGGGAGACAGGGGGAGGGAGGCAAGGAGGGAGACAGGGAGGGATGTAGAGAGCAGGGAGGGATGTAGGGGAGGGAGCAAGGAGGGAGACAGGGAGGGCAAGAGGGGAGGCAGGGAGGGATGTGGGGGAGGCAAGGAGGGGTCATGGGGCAGGGAGGGATGGAGGGAGGTAGGGAGGGATGTAAGGGAGGCAGGGAGGGATGTAGGGGAGGCAGGAGGGAGGACAGGAGGGAGGCAGGGGAGGGGAGACAGGGAGGGATGTGGGGAGGCAGGAGGGTCATGGAGGCAGGGAGGGATGGAGGGAGGTAAGGAGGGATGTAAGGGAGGCAGGGAGGGATGTGGGGAGGCAGGAGGGAGACAGGGGAGGAGGGGAAGGCAGGGAGGGATGTAAGGAAGCAGGGAGAGGGATGTAGGGAGGCAGGGAGGGATGTAGGGAGGCAGGGAGGGATGTAGGGGAGGCGAGGAGGGATGTAGGGAGGCAAGAAGGGAGACCAGGGAGGGATGTGAGGGAGGCAGGGGGGATGTGGGGAGGCAAGGAGGGATGCAGGGGAGGTAGGGAGGGATGTAGGGGAGGCAGGGAGGGATGTAGGGGAGGGAGGGGAGGGATGTGGGGGGGGCAGGGAGGGGACAAGGGAGGGATGTAGGGAGGCAGGGAGGGATGTGGGAGGCAGGGAGGATGTAGGGAGGCAGGGAGGGATGTGAGGGAGGCAAGGAGGGAGACAGGGAGAGGGATGTAGGGAGGCAGGGGAGGGATGTAGGGAGGCAGGGAGGGATGTAGGGAGGCAGGGGAGGGATGTGGGGAGGCAAGGAGGGAGACAAGGAGGGAGGCAGGGAGGGATGTGGGGAGGCAGGGAGGGATGTAGAGGCAAGGAGGAGTGTGGGGGAGGCTAGGAGGGATGTAGGGAGGCAGCAGGGGATGTAGGGAGGTAGGGAGGCAGGGAGGGATGTAGGGAGGCAAGGAGGGATGTAGGGAGAAATGTAGGGAGGCAAGGAGGGATGTACGGAGGCAAGGAGGATGTAGGGAGGCTAGGTGCAGTGGGTTTGAGAGGTATTATCTTGGTGGAGAAGATAAGGAGTAACAATGGCGTCTAATCAAGAGAAAGTGCTCTGTGTTGTCTGGTTTGCAGAGAGCAAATCGGCGACAACGGTGCAAAAACAATGCCGCCAGAGGTATGGTAAAGAGCCACCCTCAAAACCCAGCATTCGGGCACGGTTTCAAAAAATTTCTGGAAACGGGTGGCGTTTGTGACTTGCCCCGAAGTGGATGTCCAAGGAGTCCGTTGAATCTGTTCGGGAAGCATTCCAACGAAGTCCTAGAAAGTCTGTTCGAGCCGCATCAACGGAGTTTTGTCCTCCTGAGACATCCGAAGCACACAAAGATCTTTCTGTAGCTCTTTACGGTCTGTTTGGTTCTTACTTTTCCTGAATAACTTGGTATCGGCCGCAAACATTTGTATACTGAAGTGTAAAGCTCACTGCAGGTTGATTGATTGATTGATACGTTTATTGAGATACAAAAAAACATTAATACATCTCAAAGGGATGAAGTGACATAAGTCATCCTCACCCCAGTCCAGGAATGTCCCTCTCAGGACTCACATAAATCCCTAATATTTCATATAATTAGTTATAATACATAGTTATATTCTAGATGCAAAATTTCCATATTTCTTTAATATTTCATCTATTTTCCTATTTTTATACATCCACTCTATTTGCATGGGGACATTATTTATATGGGCATTTCTATATACATTAAGCAATGGGCATTCCAGTATATAATGTGGCAGGGTATGGGATCTGGATGTTCTACAAACTCTACATTCTTTATCCTGTTCACTTCTCTCAGCTCCAAGTTCCCAATAATATTTATATCCTAATCTTAACCTCATATACACTGAATCTTTCCACCTACTCCTATCTTTCCCATATGTAAATTTTGTGTTCATGAGAACATGATGGTAATGTTTCATTGTTTCACTTTTCTCGTATATTTCATTCCTTTTGAAATTATCTTCTATTTATTGTATTTTCCGTAATTTGCTCCTTAATTGCTTCAAGGTTTTAGTACATATTATGTCGATCTCGGCCTTTTCCGTGGCTCTTTTTGCTATTATATCTACTGCTTCATTAAGACCAATCCCCACATGTGAAGGGACCCATACAAATTGAACATTATGGCCATTTTTCCTTATTGTATTTACTAATTTTCTACATGAACCAATAATGTGTTCAAAGACTGGACTCCCACTGTTCAAAGAATCCAAAGCTGCCCTACTATCAAAAAAAAAAATATGCATCTTTATACCTCTTTACAACATTTTCCAATCCTACTAACATTGCATATAACTCAGCTTGTGTTGGTGAAATAAAACTGCTCAACCGAAGTCCAATTTTGATGTCATCATTTCCTTGTTCTGTGTACTGTCTTATAAGGATCCCGCACCCTGCCCTGCCACTTGACATAACTGAACCGTCACAATATACATGTAATGTGTTTATTTTAGGCAAATTACTAATCTTATTCCCATATAAAGATCTTAACTGTCCTGGTTCATGTAATGATTTCTTCATTGTGAGAGGCACTATGTCTAACTCTACTTCTCGTTCTTCCCAGGGTGGATTCATACAACTCTTCTGAACAGCTGTACACCATTCTGCCAGATTACATTTTTTAATAATATTTACTAATCCATTCATGTATCCTCTCTTGCCTTGCCTGCAGAAGGTCCTTTTATTTTTTAAACCATCATTTATATCTTGTACAAATTTACCCCCACTATTCCCTCTCATTAATCGAACTGCTGCAACTGTATTAATTTCATTGGCCCTCTGTGAAATGCTCTGTAACCTTAGTTCCATTTTCATTATCTCAATCATTGCATTCTTTTGACACCCTAAAATTATTCTCATTGCTTCAGTTTGCATGATCTCAAGCTTCCGTAGGCTTACTGCAGGTCATTTAAAAGATAAACACCAACTACAGCCAGTACTAGATACGACCACATTATCATTTATCCATCATAAAATAAACCAAACCAATCTACCTAACCTAACTAAACTAGAGCTTCATTTAAACATTATTATATTACTTACATTTAATTTTGCTCACCAGTATTTGAAGAAAGCATATGTAAGTGTTTGGTCTATTGTCATCATCTTTAATATTCTACCAACAAGATAAACCGAGGCAATACTATATTTATCTTGTTTTCATTTACAAAATATAAAAAATTAACTGCAGTAATTTAGGGAAGGTTTTGTAAATTTTATCTATAATAAATGATAATGCAGTAGTATCTGGGTACTTGTATAGTTCCGGGACTTGCCGCCTGCGTAAATAATGGCGCTAGTGCCATAAGGACCTTTAAACACAGTACACAATTCTCTTATCTTCACCGTCCATAAGTCACGTAATTACATAAAGCGCTTATATTTGGTTATTGGTGACTTAATTATGATATTATTCTTGATATTTAGGAAGGGTGATAGTGAGATGTCTCTAGCGGCTGTCCTGGGTCCTATACAATACTGTACTATTTATTTTAACTCGTACTGTAGTGGGATTTCAATGTCATGCTGTAATTGTTATTACATAATTTCCTCAGTTATCCACATCGATTGATTGATTAATTTTATGGCCCATTTCTCCTTCATATTAATCCAGTACAATACTGTTTTTGCCAGCTGGCGACAGTTTTACAAATTTGAACCTCTGTAGTATGGAAAATTGTGGCAATACAAAAACTAATGCAACCCTGCCTGACCTAACACAGCCTTCCTAACCTAACCCAACCCACCCTAACCTAACCTAATCCAACAACATAACCTAAAAACAAACCACAAACAATCCAACCTAACCTAGTTAATAAACTTACCTACTGGGGTGGAGGGAAGCAACCCCTAGGAAGCTGTCATGTGAGGATATAGGAAGTACCCAGGATCCAACTGTACGCACCTCTGTGTAGTACTGGCTGATGTCCTATCCTCTGTTCTCTCCATATATTGTACTGTATATGTAATGCAGGGCTGACATTCTGAGGATGCACAGGAAGTATTTTCAATATATTAGAATACATTTAATTTGGCAATGTTGCTCTTTTGAAATGTTGAAAATTTGGTTTTAAGATTTATATTTTGTTTTAGTAATTTTAATATTATCTTGGTTGTTCAAAATTAATACTCTGCGAATTGATCAATATATTTTGTACGGTTACCTGATATAGTACAGTGGCTGATCATTTTGTGAGATGTGCCAACTCTGTGGAATGCTTATCTTGCATCCTTTAGTCTGGTTACTACCTGTATTGTGAGTTCCTTAGGGGCCATTCTTGGAGTTTTAATACAATATAAACAAAGACAGATTTGCTACATCTCACAAAATGTTCCAAGTATAAATGCAAGTGACTGTGTGAATCTATCTTTCTTTAGCATATCTCGAGGACCAGACAGAATAGTAATATGGTAGGTATAGAATACTGCAAGTTTGGCAACACCACACTTTTAAAGAACCTTGTATGGAATGGACCACCTAGGTATGTATAAGATCTTCAAAAACACTCTTAATTTTGTATGCCATGTGTACTGAATATGACTTCCTTGCAGCTCAGATGACCAGTGTAGGACGCAGCATCATGCGAGCAGTTCTTGTACGTCAGTTTGGTGGGGTGGAGCAGATGAAAGTGGAGAATGATGTACCAATTCCCTCTGTCGGTGATAAGCAGGTACAGTACTGTACTGTACTACTGCATTACTCTTTATATATTTACCTGCTAATACTGTACTTTACCCTCTTCACCACTTGGCACGTCTGGTAGTCGGTCATTTATCTGTTGTACTATTTCCATCTATTGTTTAATAAAGTAATACTGTACTGCGAGTGTCATTAACCCGTGTATGGGGTCCTCTCTGTGCCGAATAAAATTGTCCAACATTAGCCAAATAAAATAGTAAAAGTGCAGTCTACATGGTGAAGGGGTTAGTGGACATACAGTAGTCTACTAATCCCTTGTGTATGGGATCCCCTACGTGCTGAATAAAATATTAAAAGTGGCATCCCCACAGTAAAGGGATTAATCATCTTACTTTCTGATAAATCGCACTTTTATACTATCATGAGTATTTCCATGTACAGTACTATCTCTCCATTCATTCACTGCAATCTCCCAAAATATTGTCATACATGTTACAGAAACAATTTGAAACATATATTCTAAGAAATCTTTCCAAAATATAACAACAGAAAGGCTTTTAATGTAATTTTGCAACTTTTAGATATTAAAAATATCATCTTTGTAATTTAGCAATACTGTGTCTGTGAAAAAAATTATTTTGCAACATTTGGAAATTAAATAGGAGTAAAAGAAATTGCTATCATTTTAAACTTAAGAAAGGGGTCATGTTATATTGCAATATGTTTAAGTTAATAAAGAGGTTAAAAGTTATTTGCAACATTCAAGAACTACACAAGACGCTACAATGTACGTCATTTAATAATATTTACGAATTCAGATACACATTCATTTTTCACATACATAATTCCAGGTACTAATCAGGGTTTTCATATCTGGAGTGAACCCAGTCGACACATATATCCGAGAGGGTGTATTTGTGGTGCGGCCTGACCTGCCATATACCCCAGGGTATGACGGTGCAGGGGTGGTGGAGGCCGTAGGGAAACGTGTTACTCAGTTCAAGGTAATGGGTGTTGTGTGGATAATATGGGAGACATCACCAGGACTATTTTTGCCATGCCAGTTTAGGGTTCCTGCTGCTAATCCCCCTCCTCTCCAACTCTTTTTTTTATAATCGCCATCATTAACATTTTTACGGCCATTTTCCACACCTGGGCTAACCGTGATTACCCGATGGTACGGTGTCCCCGTTGCCATCGGGTAATTTTGAAGCGAGTTTTACGACTGGATATCCTTCCTATCACCAACTGTTATAGAGTGGGAGCTGGGCACTGTTTGTAAGGCTTCCAATTGCCCTCTTAGCTGGCAAGGCAGGGTTGCTGCTCCCTGAGGTGACCAGTGATAACCTGTCAGCCTATAGTTTATGCTACTTGGAAAAAACCCAAACTCGTCACATTTCAAATTGAAAAGCTTATCCCTTTGATATGTAGAACCCAGTTAGCAGTGTACAGTGTGTATGTACTGCAATCTCATGTGGCAACAAAATCTGTTCTTGTGGATGTCTCCCTTGTATTATGAAGGTGCTAACTTTGTCCCCATATTAACAGGTACTGGTAAAAGTGTGTGTCAGTGGTGTAAACCCAGTTGATACGTATGTTCGTAGTGGACAGTATTCCAAGCTGCCTGACCTACCCTATGTCCCAGGGAAAGACGCAGCGGGAGTAGTTCACGGCACTGGTCTAAAAGTTACCAATTTTAAGGTTCGTTTAGCCTGTGTTTCCCATGTGCAAGAACCTACACTCACATGTATGGAACACATGAAGATTAGCCCCCAGTTTATTTCACCTGATGATTAAACACTATTCCTGCCTGGGAGTTAGGTTAGGTCAGGTTAGCTTGACGGTGGCTAATCTCCAAGTGATTCATGTGGACTAGGGTATGGCATTTGAAAGTATCAGTTTATGAAGTTTTTTTATTAATGTATTACTTTAACATTCAACTCTTCATTCTTCTTATTATTTTTTATTGTATATAATATAAAACCTTTTGACATTACTATACAGCTCCTCCCCGACTTACGACCTGCCTCAGTCGTACCAAAATTTTGTCAAATTGCGTATTTTCGAGTCCCAACGTCAGTACACAGACAAAATTTTTGTTTGTAATTCACTTTAAAATGGTTGGCAAGCTTAAAAGTGAGAGTTTTGTGGTGCCGAGAAGAAAAAAATACACCAATTTTAGATTTTCTATGTATTATTTAAGCATTTTCAACTTACGACCATTTTTACTTACAACCTGGATTTGGGTCCCTAATCCCGTCGCAAGTCGGGGAGGAGCTGTAGTTTATTATCTTGAATACATTATTGAAAAAGAAACACTTGATTGATGTACAGTATTAAATTTCATACGAGATCTTCTCCATACATAATACTTGTTATAGATATTGTACGTGTAATGTTCAGATGTCGGCGATGAAGGTGACCTTCCCATCTCTCTCTCTGCCTTCCCTTCTGTAGTCCCTGTAGTGGTTATCTTGTACAGTACACCTTTAATGATCTTCCTTCCTCAGGTGACAACATATTTGGCCTGTCTCATTCTTAAATTAGCAGTAGGGACGGTGGCCATCATCAGTGGAAGCTAATTGTAGAGACGGCACCCATCATTAGTGGCAGTTTGCTGTAGAGATGTCAGCCATCATCAGTGGCAGTTAGCTGTAGGGAGGACGGCCATCGTCTGTGGAAGTTACATGTAGGGACGGAGTCCATCGTCAGTGGCAATTAGCTGTAGACGTCAGCGATCATCAGTGGCGGTTAACTGAAGGGACGAGGCCGTCACCAGTGGACGTTTCATGTTCTTTGCATTTTATTTTTGCACAAACTATGTCTGCCTGTCTGTTTATCACTGATCTATTTACCTATTTATCTGCCAATCTAGCTATCTATTGCTAGGTTTCAGCCATCCTGTCATACAAAAGGGAAAAGTTTTAGATACTAAAAAAAATATATATCTTTTTTAAATATCACGCCGTGGTCCTGCATTCTGTACAAAGTTGTTTCCACAGCCGGGAGATCGCGTCTTCACCTCTCATGGTACTCAGATCGGAACTCTGGCCGAATTCACGTGTGCAGACGAAACCCGTGTCTTCCCTCTCGATGACAAGCTAACTTTTACCCAGGGTGCGGGCATAGGCATTCCTTACTTCACAGCTTACCGCGCCTTGTTCCAGAAGTAAGAAGTGTAGTGCAAGTCCGTGTCTTTCCTTTGTTTAAACTTACTCAGTCTATTGTTTGTAAACCTGCATTGTCTTTGTACATTGTTTGTAAACCTGCACTATATACATTGTTTGTATACCTGCTGTCCATTTATAATTTGTATACCTGCACTATTTATCTACAATGTTTGTATACCTGCATTGTGTATGTACAGTCCTCATAAAAATTATTGTTAGATTTTCCATCGCTATAATTTGAAACACTAGACAAAATGTTCTGATATGATCCTCAGTGTATCATCATAAGTTGGTAGGAAATTACGAAATTATATTCGTAATGGAATGGAATGCTTGACAGTATGTATAAGACCCAACCTAACCAGACCTGACCTGACTTAACCTAACCAGACCATACCGGACATAACCTAACCTTACCAGACCAAACCAGACTTAACCTAACCAAACCAGACCTGACCTAACTTGGCCAGACCAAACTAGGCCTAACCTAATTGTCTAGGTGGATTGGTAAAAATTGCTTGAAACAGACGACCATACAATGGAAATCGTCCGTGTGTGTGTGTACCTCATACCAAATCATTACGTGATAATCAACAGAGCCCACGCCAAGAAGGGAGAGCGAGTACTGATCCACGGGGCAAGCGGTGCTGTTGGTCTGGCAGCGGTGCAGATCGGTAAAGCACATGGTGGGTATTTGTATGCTTCATCTATCTCCTTCTTAGACTGATGTTTTGTGGGGTCACCTGAAGATTAGCCCCCAGCTTATTTTATCTCATGATTCAACAGCTTAATGACTAACCAAACCCATTCTAACCCAGCCCAGCCCAACCCACCTCCAGCAGCATTAAAATGGTTATAATCAGGTGATATAAGCTTGGGGCTAATCTTCAGGCAATCCAAAGTTTTTAACTGCATCAGTCAGCTATATGTGTACTGATCCTGAGTGACTGTTTCACACACACATAGAGAGAACTTAAACAGCTTCTTCTGATGCAATTTGGGACCAGATCTTGGACACAAATACAGTACAGTACAGTATATCAAAATCACTGGTTGGGTATTTACTACTAGAAAACCTCATCAGTGATATTTCTCTTTTTTATGGATTTACACATTAGCAGTGCATTTGTTAGGTTGGGAAACACTCATGATTTATGGTTCTGTGCTAGAAATATTACTAATAACACACACTTAAAAGACCCCCCGCCATCACTATCAATTTTCCCTAGATTTACAAATGGTTCTGGACTAAATAAATAAAAAATATCACAAGTAACAGACACTTAGAAGACCGTACCGCTGTTATTTTCCCCTACAGGTTTATGCATCGTTGGAACGGCTGGCACCAAAGAAGGCTTGGAGCTCGTCAAGAACATGGGTGCTGATGCTGTCTTTAACCATCGAGAAAAACAGTACATGGCCCAGCTCGAACAGGGGGAGAAATTTGACGTCATTCTTGAAATGTTAGCTAACGTTAATCTGGGAAAGGACCTGACTCTGATGAGCCCTCGAGGAAGGACTATTGTGAGTGTGTGTGTTTCTGTCTCTCTCATCCAACAAAACACTAGAAAAAGAACAGAGAATATTAGTTTACGGAATCAAAAATTAAGTTATTCCAAGATTGTTAAGTTTATTATCAGATTGCTCAATTACCATCAGAGAAGATATTGTTAACAATGTCATACTGTTAAATATATCTTCAGCATATCTCAGTGTCGGTTACCTCATCCACAGGTGATTGGCTCACGAGGAACTGTGACCATCGACCCACGCCTTCTCATGGGACTCGAAAGTTCTGTAATGGGTGTTGCCCTCTTAACTGCCACGCCCGTAAGTTAATGTCTCATCCTATTAATGTCCACACCTAAATTACCTTTATACAGCATGATGGCACGTATAATATTTTTCACTTCCTTAACCCTTAAATGGAGGCTGAGGACAACCTACTCTGCCCTCATATGCATAAAAATGGAATGCAAGAACAGGAAACGTTTAGTGATGATGATCGATGCCCTTACAGCTATGGTTACATCCAGTTGTCGTGAGGTACAGTACTGGGACTCTGGTAGTGTTGAGGATGAGTCTCCCTCAGGCTGGACTCAAATTTATTAAATATTGTTATTTTTATTAAAATCTCATCCACTGTTTTTTTAAGTTTTGTTGATTCTCATTGAGATACTTCACTGGATGTTTGTAACGTGGTAATAGTGGTTCCTTGTCACCTGCGGCAAGGGTTGTGGTACCTGTACTCTTCCATTTACATGTCTTATCTGCGTATGATATGAACACAGGATGTGGTGACGGTACCCATCCATCTATGTGTCCATTTAAGTACAGTATATTATGAACACAGTAACTCAGACAATAATGAAACTTGGTAAATAAAAGTAACCTAACAAGATCTCATAGGAGTTTGATAATTTCAGTATTTTACCTACATTTGTTTTAGTGAATTATGACCCTTCAGTGAGGAATAATCGCCCAGTACTAACTTATTTATCTAACCAGGATGAATGGAAAGACCTGACTGCTGGTGTGGTGGAAGGCATCAAGGCTGGCTGGGTGAAACCTATAGTAGACAAGGTGTATACTTTAGAGGAGGTGAGTTTACCATAATTTGTTTCAAGGTGAAGGAAGAGTTGACCTTATGTTATTGGGATCCTCTGAAGATTAGCCCCTCCCAGCTTATTTCACTTGAAGATTAGCCCCTCCCAGCTTATTTCACTTGAAGATTAGCCTCTCCCAGCTTATTTCACTTGAAGATTAGCCTCTCCCAGCTTATTTCACTTTAAATTGTCCAAGTGGCATGTAATAATTTATTTTATGCAATGTTTGCCATCCTGTTTAGACAATTAGGTTAGGTTAGACTAAATCATCAGTTGTCTAGTCAGGAATCATCATAAGTGACATGCAATCATTTACATATTTTGTGTTATTGTTGTCTACAGGCCGGCAATGCTCACCATGATATCATCAACTCCAAAGGTGCCAAGGGGAACCTGGTAGTTAAGGTGCAAGATTAACCCACAGATGTTACAGGTGCAAGATTAACCCAAAGATGTTACAGGTGCAAGATTAACCCACAGATGTTAAAGGTGCAAGATTAACCCAACGATGTTACAGGTGCAAGATTAACCCACAGATGTTACAGGTGCAAGATTAACCCACAGATGTTACAGGTGCAAGATTAACCCACAGATGTTACAGGTGCAAGATTAACCCACAGATGTTACAGGTGCAAGGTTTAACTACAGTTGCTACAAGATGAACCATAGTTGCCTGGTCAAAATTTTCTGCTCAAATGAGGGAGTTTTATGGCTCATCGGATGTAGTTACAGCTGGTTGGTTATAAATAAGTCTTCCAGTTCTTGTTTCATTTTATGGCAGAATTGTCCTACAGAGTTTGGGTGAGATATAAGTTTGTACCCACCATCTACAGTATACCTGGCATTCCCACTTTGTCTAAACACCTGTTATTCCCATGTCATCTACACCCCTGGGTACCCATTTAATTTTTACCGTCTCTATCTACTAGGAAAATGTCACCTATTCCCTGGATGTCTACTATCAGTTAATGACCAGAAGATTATCAAGTG
Source organism: Homarus americanus (assembly GCF_018991925.1). Lineage (NCBI taxonomy): Eukaryota > Metazoa > Arthropoda > Malacostraca > Decapoda > Nephropidae > Homarus > Homarus americanus. Next base: position 2,141,842 of record NW_024720555.1, read on the forward strand.
ATCCTTTGACCTGACCTACCTGTCAGTTACTTCCCACCCAACCTGTACAAACCATATTTTTTGAAACCATTGTAATACTCAAGGCTTCCAGTCTGACTTAGACCAGCCAATCACAGAGCATTTTGTGTATTGGTAAATTTGATTGGTGATTAACACTAGAGCCTAGATTGTATTATGAGCCAGTGAATGTGATTGGTGATTAACATTGGTGCTTAGAGAATGTATCACATATTAATAAATATAGTTTATCCAATTTTAACAGAGGACAATTATCAGAGTAAACAAAATCCATACTTGACCAAGACTGGCACATGTTCAGGTACTTTAAGAACTCACATCATGTCCAGTACTTAACAATTTTATGCAACAAGAGAACTGACAAACACCCAACTGGCTAATAAGGTGACAAGTGATGAAGTGTAAAATGTTTTCCTTAATTCAGGATACTGAACTTATGGAAAATAACTATCCTAACCGAGCCATAATAAAAATGTTATATAATTGTATCACTCTTTTTTACTGTGAAGAATTTAATAAGGTCTAGTTAAATTAGTTTTTTATAAGCCTCATGAAATTAAGTACCATTTATACCATATAAATTACCTTACAGACCCTCCAGTACTATACAGAGAAGAATAAAACACTCACCTAAAGTCTAAAATTTCATGTTTGTGTTATTACATTGGTCTTCTTACTATTCCTCCTCATCATTTTGCACACAGCCATTCACCTTTGAGAGACTTTCTAATGTACCATTTTTCCCAAAGATAGCATTCTCCATTCCTGTTAAATTTATTGCCATGACTGGATGAAGAGCTGTTCTCAAGGACCAGTACAGCCCAGGGAATAGGACTTCTTGCTGAGCCAACATTTGCTTCACTCGATGACGCTCCTAGAACACAGTCGTCACATTAACTGTATATGTATGTTATTGCATATCTCTATAATGTTATATGCATATGTGCAGTTATGGAAAAAGAGTCCTGTAAGTCCTCCGTCCCATCCATGAACCCTGAGACTCGTGAACCTGTGAATCCGAGACATCACAAAGTGTTGGGCCCATAGATGGTGCACTGTGTGATGTCTCGTATTTACTGGTTCACAAGTCTCAGGGTTCATGGATGGGACGGACGACTCATAGGACTATTTTCCATGACTGTAACTAATGATTAAACAAACGACATCAAATGAACTCTAATTCTTATAAGCCATAATCTTAATAAACCCAACATAACATAACTTTATAATTAGGTTTTACCCTTTAAAAATGGCTCTCAACAGTGAAAGTTAGTTCTAGGAATGGTGGCCATCAGCTGTGGATGTTTCTTGTATTATATTTTAGCACATTCAGTGGTGCAATAGGGAATCCTTAGCCACTATTTAAGAGTTAAATCTGACATAGGAGGTCCAGTGCTAATGGTTAGGTCAGGTTAAGTTAAATGAGGTAAGGTTAAGTTAAGTCAGGTTATGTTAAGTCAGGTCAGGTTAAGTTAAGTTAAATCAAGTCAGGTTAGATTACATTAAGTCAGGTCAAGTTAGATTAAGTTAAATCAGATCAAGGTAGGTTAGGTTAAGATTGATTAGTACAGGGGCCCAATTAAGTTCCAACCACTTCAGAAGTCACTAGTAAGGAAATTATATATTATCTTACAGTGTCCAGTCTTCCAACAGGCAAACTTAAGCCTCGTGATGTTTCTTTATCTTGTTCTTGTCAGTCATTCACCCACATGGATGGATCACAACAAATTTCTCTCCCAAGAAACATCGTACCTATAAACTTACCCTGGGTGTTCACTAAATGTCTATGTACAGGATGTGTTTATTGTTCGAGGTGTCACGGGTCGTGTATCGATTCTACGACCCTATACAATAAACACACAACTTATGACACACCCTGTATAAGACCTATAGATATAGTTTGTATCACGAGGTCTCTCCATGGCTTACTGCAGGTCGCCCACAACACACAATAAACAGTAACCCACAGCATTGGAATGACTCGACAGGTGTGTTTGGATGTCCACTTGTTAATTTTTTCATCAAGATTAAAATTAATTGATCCAATGACCCAGGAACCAGTTTAAAATGATAACCCAGTCTAGTTTCAAGGCATTGTAATGTAATTTGGCCAGTGACCAGTTCATTATTACCCAGTCTAATTTCAAGGTATCATATTTTATTCCAGTTTGACATATGACAGGTATATTATAACTAGCCTATGCACATGACAGACAAACAGACAGATGTTACAATCGACTACTCCCGGTACTGCCACAACTCATCAAACACCTACAGCTTGTTCCTTTCCTTACCTTCGGTGCCTCAAAACATGCAGGACAGTTCTCAGGGATAACCGGCAGCTTCTTGTACTCTGCGAATCTTCTCAGATCTTTTTCCCGCACGTATGCAAAAGGACGGACAACTCGGAGATCTCCTTCCCTACAATGAAAAATAAACTTTGTGTACGATCATAAAACAAAATTTTTTCTCGATTGATTTATGCAGGAATACCTGTACCTGAATACTTATCTGATTGAGTTTTACCATTTAGCAAAGAAAAATAATAAGGTTTTTCTTTATATTTTACGAGCTGTATACAGTCTCTCCTTGACTTACGACATACGACTGTCATGGTCGTATAAAAAAATTTTCACATTACGTATTTTTGAGTCCCGACGTTAGTGATCGCGCTGTGTACTGACATTTTCGTTTGTAATTCCTTTAAAATGGCTGGCAAGCGCAAAAGTGAAAGTTCTCGTGGTGCTGAGAAGAAAAAGAGACACCCATTTTAGAATTTCTGTATTATTTTCACCTTTTCGACTTACGACCAATTCAACTTACGACTTGGTCGTCAGGACGGGACCCCGTCGTAAGTCGAGGAGAGACTGTAAATACAAATTTCAAGAAAGGAAGCAGGTGAAAAGTGCAGGAAACAAAACGGTGGTTATGATATTAACCACACACACACACACACACACACACAAACAAAAAAATAAAAATAAATAAGTACAGTACTGTACTCACTTGACACTATAGTGAGCTTTCATTGTTCGTAATCTCCCATTGTGAAAAATGGACATAATAAAGCTCTCGGTCAGGTCGTCCAGGTGTTGGCCAAACGCGAGGACGTTGTACCCCTCACGTCGTGCTGTTGCATAAATCCTGCCCCGCTTCATTCGAGAGCAAAAGCTGCATATAGAGTTGAGGTTCTCCAAACCTGCAGCTTGTTTTAGGATATCTGAAACACACATGAAAATATCTACAACTTACACACAACTCATTCATTTACTTTTCACTACTGTATATACCTCTACAAAACACACACACACACACTTAACCTATCCTGCCCCCAAATAGCATTCGGGTAGTTACTCTTTTGGTGAAATAAACTGGAGTGGAGACACATCAGGTGATCTCAAAAGCCTCCAAGCTACCCACCACCACCACCACAATTAGTGAAAACCCCATGTACAGTAGTTGTCCCTACCTTGTTGCTCAAAGAAATATGGGACTCCTAGACTAGCCAGGTAAGGTATTAGCGGCCTTGGATCATAAGATGCACTCATTGGATCCACTGTTACAGCACCCAGGGTAAACTTGAGGCCCCTAGCACCGGCATAAAACTGGTACTGGCGAAGTGTGTGGAGGAGGGAGAGAGAATCCTTCCCCCCAGAGAGACAAACTAAAACCCGGTCACCGTCTCTTACCATGTCGAACTCCAGCAGAGCCTGAAATGTGGAGAAAAAGAGATGTATTAGAAAAATCTGTTAACTGACTCAGAGAGAATGAATGACAGTGAATGATGAGAGTCTTGTATAACTCAAGGTGCCAACCATCCTGTCCACCAAGTAGAGAAAAATGTCAACACTGAATTTTTTTTTTTTACACAAACATTATTATTGAGTCAGCAGAATATACAGTACACTGGTGCTGTAGTTGAAGTCCAGGAGAATGCAGAGATAAAATGAAACAAACTTAAATGAATAAATCACTTGGCACTTATCTATGAACATGGTGATAATAAAAGATTTTTATATCCAAGTACAGTACTCATCCTGTGCCAGAGCTCAACACAATGTCCAACATTTGTAACACTTTTCATATATCACAACATATTTCACAATTACTAAAAAATGAACTGTATCAATAAAAAATATGTTGTACTGTATTATATAAATGTGTTGCAAAAATAATCTATTTGTTAACCCCTTCACTATGAGATGCCACTTTTAATGTTTCCTTTGGCTAACATGAAATTATTTTACTCAGCACAGAGGGGAACCCATACACTATCAAACACATTCATTATATCAAATTACATACAGGAAGAGATCAATGTTGAAGCATAATTCCACTTTTTGGTGTGCTTTCAATCAATTCCCACCGAACATTACAGACTGCCCTTATATACACCAATGGCTGAACTCCTACGAAAGGCCAGCATAACTGGTATTGGTACAGACAAATACACCAGTATTCCACAGTAAAGAGTGGGAGGGGGAGGGTTACATTTTCAGCCAAAGTCCTCTTTTGACAATGATTCTGGGCTGTAGCTATTAAATTGTCATTTTTATACACAAGATGGATCTCCTGAAGATTAATCCCTCCTAGCTTATTTCACCTAACCACCCTAATGATACCTGGAAGGATTAGATAAGGATTAGGGTGGTTAATCTTAAGGTGAAATAAGCTGGGGTGGGATATTCTTTAAGCATGCAAATTATGAAAAGATTACCAAGGTGAATACAAATACAGTATGAGGCTACAGTCTTACCTCTACAGTTGGGTTAAAAATATTCTTAGGTGGAGGATGCCACTTGTTGCGTACTGGGACACATTCACAGGGGCGGTTGTCATCTCTCTTGATAAAACACTTCAGATCTTCACACACTATTTGGGATTTTTTCTTGGAGGTATTTACACTATCTTTACTTGGTATAGTCACTTCCCCATCATTAGCTGTCACTTCCCCTGTCTTTTTCTTGGAGGTAATTACACTATCTTTACTTGGTATAGTCACTTCCCCATCATTAGCTGTCACTTCCCCTGTCTTTTTCTTGGAGGTAATTACACTATCTTTACTTGGTATAGTCACTTCCCCATCATTAGCTGTCACTTCCCCTGTCTTTTTCTTGGAGGTATTTACACTATCTTTACTTGGTACAGTCACTTCCCCATCAGTACCTGTCAGTTCATCTGTCTCTTTATCTTGTGAGATGGCCCTTTCCAAAGCCCCAACACTCATCAGAGAACTTTTACAATACATATTTTTACTTTCTTCATTACTGGAAATCACATCTGAATCCTTTCCTGTGATAATTCCTTCAAGACCTTCAAATATAGTTCTTTGTGATGAATGAATTCCTTCCTTACATTTTTCATTCGCCAATTCAATGTTTCTTCCAACGTCAGTCCTATTAATCTCAAGCAAGTCACTGTGTGTGTCACCTGTTTTCATATCACATTCCCTCTCTATACCATTCTCAGGCAGTACTCTAGTAATTCCTTCATCATTCTCATTCTTCTTCACACTATTACTAGTTTTCTCTGACATTTTAGTTCTTTTAATACAACATTGGGCACCACTTGTTGGCTGCCATACAAAATCGGACCTCAAGCGCAAATCTGAGTCCTTCAAGGGATACACCAGTGGTAGGAAAGGAGGGTGGGGATAGCTCTTATGAGGTCGGAAGGGAATACTATTGTGCTGGAGGATTTCCTTGGCTTCACTTGGTAGTAAGAACCAACGTAACTCAGCTGCCTCGTCCCGAAAGATAATAGTATCGTCTGGAACCTGTCGTCTCTGAGATGCCTGAAATAAATGTAAAAAAAAAAAAATAATAATAATAATAATAATAAAAATAATAATGCTCCAGCCATCTATCAACAATGGAAGCCTTTAAAAGACAAAGGTACAGTGCTGTGTGAAGTAGCCACCTTGTATACAGTTCTAACTTATTTTTATCTGAAGAAGCTAAGCATATTATCACCCACAAAACTTACAGCCATCATTGGTGTTTGTATTGCCCTCAACACCCAAGATGAAACATGTGATGCTGAGTATTAATGAAAAGAAAGAAATTTTATAGCATCTGGACAGAGGTGAGATTACTAGCAAACTCCTAGTGGAACAAGGAACTGAACTGTGAGTGAACACCAATGATACCAAATCTCATCAGAAACAGTTGTTTAAGTTCATTTCCAAAAGAGAAAGTTATAAAGCATTTTGTCAACACAAGTAAACAACAACACTACAGTAAAACAATTTTATGTCAGCGTGAAGCAAACAAAGAGTTTACATAAATAATGAAGAGCAAATATTAACTCTAAAGACCAGATGTTCACTACAAGATTCATCATTATCATTGTTTTATGACCATATTTTCACCCTTGCACGTGTTAGCTGCAATTACCTGATGGCAGCTCTCTATGCTGCATGGTCTCTTGCAGTATTTTTCACGTCAGGTTATTAACTCTAATGTCATGTCTTACAACCTTACCCCCATGTCATTCTTGACCTTCCTCTGGCTCTCCTCCCCTCTACATTTTAGTTTGATGCACCTCTTGACCCACTTAGTCTCCTCCAATCTCTCCACATGCCTAAACCTCAAACTTGTCAATACTGTACTCTCAAGCTGCAATTTTAGCTCTTAATAGTTTCCTATCACATTACACATCCATCTCATTATTCTCATTTCAGTCCACTCACACCTGCATGACATCATCTTTAGCTGCCAATGCTACTATGCCACAAATCATCACACTTTGTTCCATGGTTCCTCAAGGGCTCCTGGGGCAAAATTCTAGGTTGATCTATGAAAATTATCAACAGAAACTTACCTTTGCTGCCTGATTCATTATTTCACTGGCTTTCTCTAGGCAATCCATATAGTTCAGTGCATCGCCACAACTGTCCTTATTTTGGTAGGAGAAGACACCTTCAGCATATGATATATTCTGCAGCCACAGCCTCTCACGATACACGAGATTAGTGTGGTGTTTCCATTCACCGGTTTCTGGGTTGAAATTATACTGGGGAAGCAAACGCCACCCATTCTTACACACCTCCTGTACTGCACTCAAGATGAACTCAATCTGTAGAAAAAAAGTGGAAATTCTTAGTCTATTCTATATACTTATAAACATAAGGCATAAACAATGGAATTTAGTGACTTCAGCATTATCAAGACAGATTATAATGAAGAAAAACAACACACACAAAAAGAATAGAGAAATACAACTTAAATATGGAATAAGACAGTGGAACAATGGTAAAACAGAGAAGAGAGAATGAATAATGTGAGAGTCTAAGTTGCTCTTGAGTTTGGTGGGAAAGATCTTGCAGTACTGAAACAATATTGTATTATTAAAAAGTAAAGTTAATATACCTGTTCATCAGAGGCAGAATAAGGAAGGTTGAGACGCACAAAGCCAGGTCTCAACACCTCCACGTCACTGTGTTCGCGTTGTCTACGGAGATGTGACCTATCCAGTCTATTATCCTCCACCAATAGCTTCTCATAACGTTGAGCGAGGACTTCGTCAATTCCCAGGAGATCCTGAGCGTATGGTCCGGCACAGGCACAACCACCACGGGCTTGAATGCCAAACACGTCGTTTAAAACCGCACATATGAAATTATGATGCAGCAGCAGACCAGACTGTGGATGGCGCACCACGAACGACAGAATTGGCAGTCGATTTGGGGAGTCAACATTTCCCAACACTTTTAATTCTGCAACACTCTTCATTAATTCTGAAAGTTTCCTGAAAAAAAAAGGCTTAAATTCCTTAAAAATTTTCCATGTGCCCTTAAAACTGACCAGCATCCAGTACCATTATACCCCCCCAAAGTCATCACTGGTAACATAAAAAATAAGATATTTTAACTCCTAAATCCTCAGCCCCCAGTCATCTCAGCAGTTATATTCACCTTTCAATCTGACCTGTGATGCCTCATTGCCATCCAGAGATCTGAGGGGATGCTGAGAGACAGAGAGAGAGAGTAGAACCTTCATCATTTCTCACACCTACCTGTTCCTCATATCGAAAACCTCACACCCAGACAGTACTCATACCTCAATTACATTACCGTATATAAATAAATGTACAGCAGTGTTCAGAAGTACCTGGAGAGATGTGTATTGCGAGCAGCTATGTAGTCGGGACTGATGGCGTTCTTGAGCTGCATAACCAGACCAGCACGGATGGATTCTACGATGGCTGGCGTTCCTCCCTCCTCGCGTGTTTCCACATCCTATGGTGCAAGTTAATATTTAGGAGACTGTGTGAAGATTTAGCACCCCCCCCCCCAAGCTTATTGAGGGCAGATTAGGTTAGGTTAAGTTAGGTTAAGTTAGGTTAAGTTATATTAGGTTATGTTAGGTTAGATTAATGTAAAGGTGCTTAATCAACAGATGAAACTTTTCAATTCCCAGAGAAGAAAGTTAAATAAGTTTCCTCAAACTTCCAAGGTCCTGCGAAGCATTTAAAAACTTTCCAAATTTTCATGACTTTCAAAATCCTATGGAAAGCCTATAAAAATAAGCACAATGAAATTCTTGCCAAGTATCACCTGTAAATATCGATGTGAATCCCTGGAGACGAAGAACACACTGCCGCCTCCACATACTTCAGGAACTGAATTCTCAAACAAGTTCTTCTTTGCAATCAAAATTCCTGATGAAGAGAACAAATGGAAAAGTTTTTTAATTATATGAAGAATAAGACCCACCAGCATATTACCCATGTAGCTCACCTTCAGGACAATTGAGGTGGGAAGATAAACACAGATGAGTCATTAAGGTAACCACACAGGCTTAGAACTGTATCTTCTTCATCAGTTACCTATTAACAACAACAACGTAGATAACAACACTCAGCACGTACCTGGCGTCTGTACCCCACCGAGGAACTTGTGCATGGAGAAGTAGATGGCGTCTTTATGGGCCTCACCTCTACCATCCCCACTGACTAAAGGATTCATCTTCACATCCACATAAGGAGCTGGAAAGTAAATTTGTGAGTTATGAATTGAAACTTCATACCCATGGGGCCAACTCTCACAATATAAAGGTTGCTCGTTCTACATTATATTCCTACATTACATCTTTCATGGAATTGTTTCTTTTAATCTTTCCCAGTAATCTCCCCATTAGCTGGGTGCAGATCAGTTCAGGGTACAAAATAAGCAAAAAATCCTTTGTAAAATGTCATCACTTCATTAAGGCAGATAAAGATATTAAGGCTCTTACTGTAAAATGAAGTAACAGAAGTAGAAGGAGGATGGGCTGAGTCAGGTATATACTGGAGATGAAGTGTGTGTGTGTGTGTGTGTGTGTGTGTGTGTGTGTGTTTTTTGGTGGTGGTGGGGGGGGGGCCCTGATGTATGATGCTATGAAACAAAATGGAGACATTAAATTGATATCAGGGGGTGGGGAGGACTGACCTTTTTAGTGAAAGTGGGACAATACAGCAAAAAATATCTAGCTAGGTAACAACAGATGCACAAATAAGATTCTACATTACTATTGTGTCCAGTACAATGCACCAGTACATGACCTTAAAAAGTGAGAAAACCTAACCAATGACACTTCCCACCGACCTGCAGTTGCATAATCCCAGAAAGCTAGAGCGCCGTACTTGTGGAGGAGCTTTGTCAACTTCACATCATCCGCCACCACCCCTGTCACGTTACTGGCTGCAGTGAGGCAGCCAATCAGGCGGCAGCTCTCCCCCTCGTGTTGTTTGAGCAACTCCTCCAAGTGCTCACTGTCAATATCACCTTGTCTTGTTTCACGGATCCTCAGCACCTGTTAAGGACGCAAATATTAACACCACACAATAAAATGCCATAGAAACTAACCACACAATAAAATACTCTTAAAATTATCTCATACTATGATAGGCATTTAATAACAGAAAATGTTGGAGTACTGTACAGTACTGCACTGCATGTACAGTATTTCACTTTTTATGTTTTCGTTGTCTTATGATCATTGTTTCCACCTAAAATGTTCAATAGAAACATGTTTTGTTGTATATTACCGCATAAGAAATTTTGGGAAAGTATTATTTTCCACTCGAACATATCTTAGCCTTTATAATAAAAGTCTATGGGAAAATGTGAACCTATTTATAAAAAACAATTTATAAAAGGTTTTTAGAAGCAGAACCCTTTCACAAATCATGCCTGGCCACGGTACTGAACCTGAGTCTCCTGAGTTGGGAGTTGAGAAGGATAACAACTGGGCCACAGTTCCTTCAGGAATGGAAGACAATTAACAATTCAGCAAGACTTACCTTGGCACCAATCTCCCTCCAGGGCAGCAGGGTAGAGTGATGGGCGTAAGGATCCACAAACACAACTGGAGCCCCAGTTAATTTTAATCCATGGATGAGCTTCTGCACGGCAGCAGTTGCACCGCTGCCCACAAACAACACTCTGTCATGTTCTGACGCCTGAGTTGCATTCCGGATGATATCTCGAGCCTCGTGTCTACAATATAACACTTCTTTTATCTTCACACACGACCACTGTTATTCCTTGACATATTTACTTACAGAATTAAGTTTTATGTCTATCTACAAGCACTACTGTACTTTATTCCCGTGCATGATAAATAATTAAGTTTTATTATGTTTATCATTCTCACAATTCATGATAAACAGCAACCTGAGTCCTTAATTTTGTTCAAGATGCAGAACCACTGTTATGCATGACACTACACTACACCACACAATCATCATATCAAAAAGAGCTATTTCTGCGACAGAATTTATTTTCATCTGTACGATAACTTACGGAGAATCAGCAGCAGTGAAAGTACTGCACAGTATATGTAAAAGAATTATCTAGTCTATCAGCAGACATGGAAGAAGATATCATGAAGATTAGGAACCCTTGCTTATGATTAAACACCCTAATACTAAATGGAGAGTTAGGTTAGGTTGACTAAGTTTAAGTTACTTTGGTTAGGGTAGAAGTAGGAGGTTTAATCATGTGCAATAAGCAAGGATTCCTAATTTTCATGAGGTCCAGGGAAGATATAATACAGATATACGTAATACACATTTACATACACATAAAATCCTCACAACCATAATCAACTAAAAGTTCACACTATTCCTCCGCTGTACCTGAAGAGTGTTGTCTGGAGAGCTGTAACAGTAGAGGTTGTGTGTGTTGAGCCATACTGGGGGAGAACCTCACTGCCGATATAGTCTTCGATAAATTTCACAGATCTCCCTGATGCAATATAGTCACAGTAGACAACTGAAAAGACATAGTCATCAGTAAATACAAACAATATTACTGTATTTCAATATTTCAGGCCCTTTTTTGTTACAGTGCCTGGTGGCCAAAACAAAACTAAAGTGCATTAAAAAAGTGTTTTGTCAGTAAGCTCATCATGAACATAAAAAAAAATATTATCTCTTATTTCATCAATACCTCAGTACGTTTCGTTCAAAGTTCACCTCCCCCTTGACAAATTTCTGAGTATGCCACTAACTATAACACAGCACTAACTAACTATAACACAGCACTAACTAACTATAACATAGCACTAACTAACTATAACACAGCACTAACTAACTATAACACAGCACTAACTAACTATAACACAGCACTAACTAACTATAACACAGCACTAACTATAACACAGCACTAACTAACTATAACACAGCACTAACTAACTATAACACAGCACTAACTAACATAACACAGCACTAACTAACTAAAACACAGCACTAACTAACTATAACACAGCAAACACAGCCTAACTAACTAAACACAGCACTAACTAACTAAACACAGCACTAACTAACTATAACACAGCACTAACTAACTATAACACAGCACTAACTAACTATAACACAGCACTAACTAACTAAAACACAGCACTAACTAACTATAACACAGCACTAACTAACTATAACACAGCACTAACTAACTAAAACACAGCACTAACTAACTATAACACAGCACTAACTAACTAAAACACAGCACTAACTAACTATAACACAGCACTAACTAACTATAACACAGCACTAACTAACTATAACACAGCACTAACTAACTAAACACAGCACTAACTAACTAAAACACGCACTAACTAACTAAAAACACAGCACTAACTAACTATAACACAGCGCCTAACTAACTGTAACACAGCACTAACTAACTATAAATAACTAACAAACGCAGCGCTACTAACTAACTAAACTAACTATAACACAGCACTAACTAACAAAACACAGCAAAACTAACACAGCACTAACTAACTAAAACACAGCAACTAACTAACTAACTAACTGTAGCACTAACTAACTAAACACAACTATAACACAGCACTAACTAACCAAAACACAGCACTAACTAACTAACACAGCGGTAACTAACAGCAACTAACAGCACTAACCTATAACACAGCACTAACTAACTATAACACAGCACTAACTAACTGTAACACAGCACTAACTAACTAACACAGCGCTAAACACAGCACTAACTAACTATAACACAGCACTAACTGTAACACAGCACTAACTTCTTTATAACACAGCACTAACTAACTTTACAGCACTAACTAACTATAAATTAACTAACTATAACTTTTGTGATAACTAACTAAAACTAACTAAAACACAGCACTAACTAACTTCACAGCACTAACTAACTGGTACAGCACTAACTAACTATAACACAGCACTAACTAACTAAAACATATTGCGCACTAATAACACAGCATTCAACTAACTGACAACACAGCACTGACATGCTGTTAACACTGGAAACTAATGTTAATTAACTAACTAAACTAACTAAAACACAGCACTAACTGTAACACAGCCAGCTAACTAACTAACTAACACAGCACTAACTAACTAACCAACTAACACAGCGGTAACTAACTATAACACAGCACTAACTAACTAACTAACAGCACTAACTAACTATAACAGTAACTAACTATAACACAGCACTAAACTAACTATAACACGTAATAACTAACAGCACTAACTATACTAATAACACAGCAGTAACTAACTATAACACAGCACTAACTAACTATAACTAACTAAAACACAGCACTAATCAACTAAAAAACACAGCACTAACTAACTATAACACAGCACTAACTAACTGTAACACAGCAGAATCTAACTAACTAACTAACACATGCACTAACTATACCAGCACTAACTAACTATAACACAGCACTAACTAACTATAACACAGCACTAACTAACTATAACACAGCAGTAACTAACTATAACACAGCTAACTAACTACAGCATAACACAGCATTAACTAACTAAATTTAACACATTGATGTAACTATCATAACTAACTGTAACACAGCACCAACTAACTACAGCACTAACTAACAATTATAACACTAACTAACTAACACGCAGCACTAACTAACTTAGCAAACACAGCACTAACTAACTATAACACAGCACTAACTAACTATAACACAGCACTAACTAACTAAAACACAGCACTAACTAACTAAAACACAGCACTAACTAACTAAAACACAGCACTAACTAACTATAACACAGCACTAACTAACTATAACACAGCATTAACTAACTAAAACACAGCACTAACTAACTATAACACAGCACTAACTAACTATAACACAGCACTAACTAACTAAAACACAGCACTAACTAACTAAAACACAGCACTAACTAACTATAACACAGCACTAACTAACTATAACACAGCACTAACTAACTATAACACAGCACTAACTAACTATAACACAGCACTAACATTAAGAAAACAATTAACTCCTCAAGTCACTCACCTCTACGGGGACCAAAAGGTGTGGAGAAGACGGTTGCTGCTCCAATAACATTATCAGACACATAGGCAATAAGGTCCTGGGGGGAGGTGTTGGGCTCCTCCCTCCCCTTCTCCTTCACATCTGATTTCGTAAAGTCGTAAAATTTGCGATGAGCTCCAGGTCTGGCCATATTGTACTGGTGTCACAAACCTTCCTGGAAAGTTAAAAACGATGTGTAACTTGGAATAAGTAACAACGAGACTATTACTACGCCCACACAATTCAGCGCCACTTTCCGCTTTTTACATTCAGGGCGCTTCATCGCTTCATTTCATCAAGAGAAACACTTCTCAGCAACAGTTGTTTGCACACAAAAGTCCAGCAATCTTACAACATTTTTGTACACATGTATTAAAAAAGTTTGTATTATTATTTCAAATTGCCTGAAGAATCTCCAACCCAGTTTATTTCACCTAAGGATCAACCAATTTAATCCTAACCTAACCTAATGCCAACCTAACTATTATAGTTAACTTCAAAGTGTCAGTTATATTTAAGAACAGGTGCCCTCGTTAAAGAGCCGAGTTAGAAAGCTTCAACAGAAAAAAATTCTTCAGTTTATCAAGAACATCTCAAAAAGGCAGAGGAATTTTTTATTTTTATTTTTTGTAAAAGTGGAGGAGACCATTAAACACTATAGTGCGTTTTATCCCAACTGAAAAAAGCTGCCCCGCCTCCTCAAGAGTTACAGCTTATTGGCTGCTGCAAATCTGTCCAATTTCATCCTGAAGTAATGATGTATTTCTAAATGAGTTTATTCGTAATCGTTGGGATGACCGTTTCTGACGAGAAAGATATTTAGCTAAATTATATAGAGATACGTATTTATTATTTCAAACATGAGCACGTAGAAAGTTTATAAAAAATCTTAGGCATGAATTAACTGCTAAACTCTGGTAGCAAATTCATGCTTTCAGAGGACGCACTTAATATATACAGTAAGTATTTTTACCCACAATAAGGTATACTAAGAGAAATTACTTATCAGTAATACTACATTATACAAAAACTAACATTTTAAAATTTAGGAAGGTTTCTTTGGTTAGGTCAGGTTAGGTTAGGTTAGGTCAGGTTAGGTTAGGTTAGGAAGGTTTCTTTGGTTAGGTCAGGTTCTGTTCATTGTCATTTCCATCTTTATTTTCAGTAACATTATAATAATACCTTCAAAATGTGGTTCAATTCTAACAGAGGTCAAACATTATCCTTAACAACTTAACTTACTGTTTAACAACCATGTACCGCTAAAAGGACACTACTGGTGGGTGTGTTAATAATTTATGCACAATCCCCACTAAACGTCTTTAATTACATTGTTGTTGTATAATAAAACTTACAATTAAGTTTATTATAAAAATATTCACTATACAAAGACTACCGAGGTCAAGTGTTATATACTGCTTACAATATGGTGAAGTTTGATTTAAATAATATGTTCAGATTTATTAAGTCTTACACAACAAATATAAAAAATTAAATCATTTTATATAAACTATCATATACCATCTATAATATTATTCTTATATATATTAAGGAACAATTATAGTCGCTGTTACATAACCCGGTAGTGATAAACAGGTTCTCCAACACCCCAGACCATAACACAAGGACCAGAGTGAGACATTATACCTTACCTACAGGTGTTTTATAGTGCAGGCTGCTACTGTTCTTCCATACTTGAATCTTGAACCCTCAATGTGTCTAATGCTGCCAATAAATTATCTAATCTGTCTCCGATGAAACGATTTCCTTAGTCTGTTTCACTCACTGTCCTCAATGAACGGTTCCTTCCTCTTGGTGTTGGTCAACTTTGGGTATAATTTATGACTGTGTCCTCTAGGTCCTCAGTAAGTCACAGAATCACTCTACAGTTGTATAAGTTGCTGAGCGAATTCCAAAATTGTCCGAATCGCAGCAAAAAACATCAGAACACATTAA
The DNA here is from genome assembly GCF_018991925.1 of Homarus americanus. NCBI lineage: Eukaryota > Metazoa > Arthropoda > Malacostraca > Decapoda > Nephropidae > Homarus > Homarus americanus. Next base: position 2,157,639 of record NW_024720555.1, read on the forward strand.
GCAACAGAAATTGTTACTTACCAAAACATAGTAGAAATAATAGTTCTATCGATTGCGTGTTCTGAATTCCCGGTACTCTGTGCTTGCTTGCTTACTTATACAATATAACCAAACTTAACCTTACCTAACCGCCTAGCCGGGGGCTTTGCCCCTGGACACCCAGACGCTTTGTAATAATCCAGTCGTGTGAATACACACAATTTGAGCAACAGCGTAGGGGCAAAAGGTGCTCTGATTTTATTCTTTTTTTTAAATTCAATAACTTCCTCATTAACAATTTGTGACGGAAGTGTAATACCCTGTATAAGAAAATGATCTTAAAAAAATAGTTCTATCGATTGAGTGTAGTGAATTTCCAGAATTCTGTAGTGGCTGTTAACTGCAATATTACCATTAACCCAATATCTTTCTCTGATGATACTTGTTGCAGCTGTGTCTGAGATCTTTCATAGGTCCTCTGCATATACATTACTGTACTGTATTTACATCTCTCTGGGTGGAATTTAAGCCACTTCTTACTCCATTCTTCTGTCTGTTAAGGTCCGCTTGTACTATATCTTAGTCTTGGCTGCTTTATTGTTTTGGGGAGATCATTTATATGTATTACAAAATGAAGGGGTTCTAAAACTGACCCCTTTGGGATACCCTGTACCCGATGTCATTTAAATTTTACCTTCCTAAAAGCTACTTGTTGCAATTTTGTGCTTGCTACCACACATAATAAATATTTAACACTTTTGAGTTTGGGTAGGCACTCTCTTGCGAGACGCTCGGGGTCTGGCCCGTTACTCACCTCAACACACCACACGAGAGATTACTGTATGTAATGAGTCATAACAAACTTACTACTTCAGATAAAGAGGTGGGATTTGTTGCATTATCATTGTAAATATATTATCTACATACAGTTTTATTAGTCACGATAAAATAATTATTTCTATACGTAAGCGCTAGAGCAAAATTTTTGTTTACGCGTAAGGAAAATGTTTAGAGCTTCATTATTTCATGTGATTGCAATATGAACCTTATTCTGTTATAAAGCGTACATATTTAGGAAAAAAATAGTTATAGAAGAAGTTATGAAAAAATTAATATTTAGCTGGGGAGAGACATCAGGAGGCACCACACTATAACCAGGTGGTACAATCTCCTTGCACTTTTTACATTTTCCCACCCCTCCACCCTCGCCAGCAACACGAGGAATGGTCCAAAACTCTCGCAACACTGTTATCAATAAATGAATCACTGTGTTGCACGAGAAATTGGCACAAGCCGCAAGAAAATGCGGGGCAAGGTTATATCCTGGGTCCTTTAAACACAAAAGGGAGATTGGTGTGGCATCCTAGGAATGCAGTCTACATAGTTGCCAGATCGTGCTGACGTTGCCAAATGTGCGTCTTGTGTGTCTAGCATTCATATGTAAAAAAAAAAAAATTATTTTAATTTTTTACTTCATACAGCCTGTAAATTTGTGTATGTAAACCCTAAAGCGATAATTTCGATCATACACAATTTTGTATATAAAAACCCCAAGAGTGTTAATAACTTTATGTGTTTTGACCTTATGATAATTACACAGTATTATTATTATTATTTTTTGCACATTGTATATGAATGATTGTGTACAAGTAACAAAAAAAATTTAATTTCATATATCTTCCCGAAAATACAAGTTCATAAATAACAATAACGCAGGTCACAGCATGGGTGGAGGCTGAGATATTGTACAGTGCACCCTCTTCCTGGGAGGGAGAGCACTAGGGGGATGTGGATGCCCCAGCTGACTCCCGATGGCGCACGATTTGAATATTTGCCGGGACCCAAATTCATATAAATGGGAAGAGCTTTCGTAACACGAAACAGCGGTGTCGATTTGGGAAAATCGTATAAGCGAGTTTTGGTACTTGTCAATCAGGGTGCAACCAAACTTGAATGTGGTTGAGGAGAAGGATAATCATAGTCATCAGTTTTTCATATAACTTTAAATCTTAAAATACAATACAAACACATAAAAACTCTTTTAAGCTAAAGTATGGAACAGACTTAGCTCTTTCTCTCCCCCTTTTTGCTGCTGTTCTTCTTCTTGCGTGAGTGATGCCTGAACACGGTCTTCTGTTTAGACGCTATTATTTCGTTGTATTTACGCTTTTGGTACCTGAAAATTATTAAAGTACATAAATCATTTATGTGAATTTTTAAAATTTATGATAAAGGTAATTTTGTATTAGCAAGAAAGAGGAGGAGGGGAATGAAATGGGGAGAGAGAAAAAGGAAATGGAGAATAGGAAAAAGACTGTAAGAGTAGAAAAGAGAGCAAAAAATGGGAACAAAGGAAAGGGGTAGGGTGAAAAAATAGGGAAAGGAAAGATATGAGAAGAAATGGAAATGGTGAGAAATGAAAAGGATGAAGGAGAAAATGGAAGGGGAATAGGGAAATTTAGCTTTCACTCTGAGACTTAAATTGTGGAGTGTTTCCTCTTTTTTTCCCACCTCCTCCCTCTACCTTCCAAACCATTTCTCTCTTTGCATCCCCTACACCTATCATCTCCCTGTAGCCAACCATCTTCTTTGTCTCTTCACAAATACACCATATCTTACCATTCCCATTCTTACTCACAAAGAGATACAGTAATACTTGCTTTCTTTTTTCACTTACCGCAGAGCTTCTTCGTCGTGAATAATTTCTTCAGCTAGGGATCGTTTCCTATCCTTCTTTGGAACACGGGAAGAGTAGAACTCAACTGGATTATCCAACACACGTCCAAGCTGGAAATACTTAGGCAGCACCTATGGAGAGGTGTTGTATTAAATTTTGATTTGAATAAAAAAGAAATAAAATAAAAATTATTAATATACTACATAAAATTGTCTATTGTTGGTATAAAAAAACCCACATTAATTGTACTTCCCATACCCTCCACAACCAAAAATTGTGAAAGGTACAAAATTAATACTTGGGTAATAAAAAGGGTTGTTACAAGACCCTATACAGCAGTAGGGAGGGAGGGATCACCGAGCACCAGACCACACCGAGTAAACAGGTCCCTCCCCAGGACCACCTACACCCCTGATTCCCTACTATCCTGTACCATATCACAGGCTTTTCATCATGTCTTCCAGGTGTTCCATTGAATAAGACAACACATAGTATGTAAAGATATGGGAGAGAAAAAAATACATTCTTTAAACTCAATTTATCAGAGACTAAGAGTTGGGGAAATGGATTGCTCTGAAACCAACTTTATTTCCCTATTTAGCTATTAAGAATTTTGAGGATGACTGAAGGGGTGCAGGAAACTAACATAGTGAACAAGCCAGTCACCACTGTATATTATTAAAACTAAATAATTAAAATGGCAGCAATGTCGTAAAATTTTGTAAGTTCAGTTCCACTATACCAAAAGGTCTAACCATTCCCACCTGCTTTACCATTTTCCCTCCAACTTCATTTTGAACTTTGTTACTAAAGAAGGTTCAACCAAGCTTACCTTCATATCTCTGTTTTTGTAATGTTTTTTAGGATCAAGAACCGAGCGCATCTGTAGCACTTCCAGGTCCCGTTTGACTTCCTCTGTCAACTCCGGAGCCTTCATGTCATACCAGCCAGGACCCTTTGTCTTCTCAAGCTCTTTCTGGAAGTTAAAGATTATTTCACTTACCCACTAAATAATACAGGTAGTAATAAAATAAATATATAAACATTTTAATTCCTGTCTTTAACTTCTGCAGTGATTAGGATAAAAACACCAAATTTTCTTATCAACTAACAGTAAACAACATCTCAGTTTTAAAGTAAATTTGAATATTTTTCTAAGTGCCAAAAAAAAAAATTCATTGAACAAAGGATGGATACTGTGATATGACACAGGCAAAAGAGGACAGAAAGTTTCCCTGCTGAAGTGGATGCATCCTCCTCTAATGTGTACAAGTAGAATGTAAGCCTGGATAAGAAACCTCACCAACAAGCAAGAGATTTTTCAATAAGACAAATGTGAGAAAGTAAAACTAAATTAAAGAAGGTGAAAGCATGTGGCTCTGCTCTATAAAATCCCCACAATGATAATAAATGAGAAAAGAAAAAAGGTACCAGTACTGTATGTGTATTATTTAATTATTTAAAATACATTATGTAAATATGACAGTGGAGACAAACTGATGCTTTGATAATCAGTTGAACCCATGGCCCGAAGAGCAAAGAAATGTATGAAAGAGAATGAAAAACATGCAAACCTGGCAAGGGGTGTTTCTTCCATGAATACAAACCCATTTCTTCTATGATGCTTGTATCTAGAGGACAACCAAAAGTCTGGAGTAGTGATACCACTCTCATATCTTTATCTTTCTTCTCATTTTTGGATAAGACACCGAAGATATTCTGAAAATGTCTGAAACTAAACCAACACACGCTTAAACTGACCCTGCGTAGGTTCTTGGCTTTTTTCTTGCCAATAATATATGGAGTCAGGTGGGTCTGTTGCATGAACTCCGGCTTCAACACTGTAGACGTCTTGAGGATCTTCTGTATACCATCCTCACTTTCTATCTTCACATTTTTATCCTCTTCTGTTCTTAACTGATCAGTTGGCTGGTACCTGAAAGAGATGATAATTTACTTGATACTGTACCCAGACAATAAAATGATAGTTACACATTTTCTTTAATTGGTCAACTGTGCATAGTAAGATGATGCAATACTGTATGTTTCCTTGTGTAGTTCTTGTGAAGGATATTGCTCAGCTTACATTAGGGAAAGTAAAGGCACGGGGTACTACAAGTTAATGAAAATGATGAAGCACCGATTTAGAATGTTATGGAATTATGGGGTGTTGTACTCATCATATATATCATCAGGGTTTATAATTGTGGAAGGAGCGACGTAAAACACAGGAAATGAGTCATAAAGTTAACCACAATAATGAAATCTGGCTGTTTATAATGACCTCAATGTTACTGGTGAATGCTGGCATATCACCTCCTGTTCAATCATTCCCTTACTCTACTATGTACAGTACTTGGAAACTTTGTCACCAAACATAAACAATGACCAGAAATGGTGACAGGTCTCCAGATGATAGACTTGCCAACTTCACAACATCTTAAATACTCAGGACATAAACAAGATTAACTCTAATTATTTGATTATTATGGAGGTCACTGCAGCACTAAGCATTTACTTGATACTTCAATTTATACTACTAAGAGATGTTAAGTAAACTACTGTACTGTTTCATAAAATGTGTGAATATACCATCTCGCCAATACAAGAGGTTACTGAGTATCTGGTTGCCAGTACTGACCTAATAGTGTCTTACATTATTCAACTGTCCCTTTGTGGCAGAACAGGGAGGATAAGTCAATGTTACAACAGTCAGATACTAAATGACAGCAAATGAAGATAATGTTTTTGCTCTTGATTCCAGCAACATAGTAAAAAAAAAAAAAAAGCTTCCAAAACTAGAGACATAAATCTCAACCAAAACTCTGTGTACAAACACAATCTCCTTTACTGATGAGCTCCTCCTTCCTCTTACAACACACTACCAAATATTACTTACTGTTTCTTAAACCTCGGGGCAATCATCTTATCTGTAGAACCTTTATTCTTCTTTGGAGGTGCCTCTTTGACTTTTACTTGTTGGACAGATAGTATTATTTTATGACCAATTAAAGCTTGTAATACAGGCTCCCAGTCACTTCCATCTTCCTTTGGAGCATCACCCTTACCTGGGATAGAATAATAGTAAGTACTGAACCCCTTCACGAGAGGGATGCCACTTTTACTATTTCATTTGGCCAATGCCAGATGATTTTATTCAGCTCAGAGGTGACCCTGTACAGTATACAAGGGGTTAAACATAAAAAAGGTGTTTATCCATTTTTAACAAACTTTTGGAAATTAAATTTTCTTAGTTCGGAATTTCTACTAATTATCACTTCTGTACTTATAAAAGACTGGTAAAACCATATGCTTAATTATTACATTTAATTGATGCTCAAACATATGTATACATACAAAGCATTATACAGTACTGTACATCCCTCTTGTAATACAGAATTATTCACAAAAAAATTTCTAAAGTTATTAAATCTAACCCAGATGTTAAACTTGCTCACAAATATAAGCAACAGACTTCAAAATACTTCTAGCAGGAGTCACTGCATCTTACCATATCACCCTAGTCTAGAGGTATGAATATATATATACCTGTATTTTTTTTATTCTCTCCCATAGTTCTTAAACACCTTCCATTTTCCTCAGAGAATATGCATTCTGGTAACAATTATATGAATAACCCTGTAAAAAATTTCTTAAGAGTTGTCTAAAAACTCCCAAATTAAATGTTCACTTAGCATCCACCACTAATCAAATTGAAATATGCATTTAATACCTTTATCCAGTTGCTTCTCCATGGTGTTAATATTTAAGAAAAACTGCCTGCGCTCTTTATTGGCAGTGTGTGAGAGCATCAGTTCTTCTTTAAACAGAGACACAAGGGCAGGCTTACAGACAGCTGCATCATCATCTTCTTCCAAATTTTGTTCTACGTTCTCGACCAGAACAGTTTTGCTCTGATGATCAGGAGAGGATGGTTCATTCTGGGGATAATGGCCGAGTTGATGATTCAAAACAAGAAGTTAATCTTCTGCAAAATTCTTGCCATAATGCATAAGACTGAGATTTCACGATTCTTTTAATATTAATGAATAGCTGTTGTTGCTTAATATGAACTATTAAGAATCAATTTAGTGTGCACTATGATCTTTTATACAGCACTGTAAATCAATGTGGTATCCTACAGTCATTATATATCATTTATGCATGTTGAAGTTATGACTCTTTTTCATGCCTTTTCCCCGCTATCATGTAAGGTGGCAAGAAACAGAGAAAATACAAATTTTTCTTATTTGCAGTACTGCCATTTGTTTAGGTTTACTAATACAGTGTAACAAATATTAGGGAAGGCATTCTCCATTCACAACAGTGACCCAAACATCTATCTTTCCCTAAAAATGACTGGCTAGCAGGTTTAAACACTTACACCAAACACTGTGAGTAAGGGAGGTGACAGATGGTGTGAAAAAAAGATGCAGAAATAAGATGTATTTTGAGAACTGGGTAGAAGAGATTGTTAGTGTGTTAAACCAGAAGTGGATGACAATAGTAACACAGACGTGTACATGTAAGTGGAAGTGTGAATTCTCTAATTATACGTAGTAAATTGTTATAAAGTACTGTACAGTACTGTACTGGTAACAAGAAAGTTTGAATCAACTTTGGTGCACTTGTTCCTGCCTATTTACTTAAGAATGAAACAATTAGATAAATGAATAATTGCTACAAAATTTATTGCTCTAAATGATAAGAAATTGTACACACAAAAGTGAAAGTAGATCTCATAGGCATGACTGCCCGTTATGGACAGTGTGGCTATAGCACACTGTATACTAAGCCTTTGGTACGCAAAGAAGCAGCATGTCTGGTACTGCACTCGACCGCATCCACTTCACGGGAGTGCCCAGTGTAATTGAACCACCACCCCCTGGAGCAGGAGGCAAGTGCTGTATCCACTCCACTGCTGCACTCCTTGTACACACACACATACAAAAGTAAAAATCTTTACCTTTTCAAGTAGGTCTCTTATAGTCATATTGAGTTCCCTAAATATTTGAGCATGTTTGGGTTCTAGTTCTCTCTCAGCTCTAGTGAAGAGTCCTCCTGTCTTCAAAGGATCACCCTGGTACTTTTCAAACTGGATATAAGCCAACCACAAACCTGTATATTGTAAGAGCATATTTGAGTATTTATCTTATAATGTAATTAATGATTTTCTTACAAATTCTAAGTAATAATATCAAGGGGAGACAATTCTCAGTTCCCTCCACAACAGCTTGGAGTTCTCTGTAAAACCTAAAGACAACTTTTCTCCCCATCTTTCATCTGCTCTTTATTTTCTTTCTAACATCTCTGTACCCCATCCTTCTTATATCAATGAAAGCTTGTAAATGGCACTAGTATGCTCTTCTCCTTAATCAGCAATTAACATCTTTCTCTTTGCTTTCCATTCCTATGCTCTTGTACCCACACACATTAGCTTTACCTTTTAAGGCTGCATCCTTCAACCATTCCCATTCTCCTTTAACCCCTCCTCTTCACCCCCATGACATTAGAAGACATTTGTCTCCGAGAAGTTTTTCATATAATTTCATGAAGTGAGTCAACCAAATACGGAAAATAAATGTAATCTCAAAATAACACTACAGTACTGCCACTAAAATTTCCCTCCTATTTCAAGTGATAGCTTTTAACTGAAATTACAGGTGAAATTTAGTAGCATTGACTCACCTGGGTGGATAGTTCCATGTTGCTGAATTGCATTGTTGAAGACCAGCCTGACTTTTTCAGCATCAACTTCAACTTGTGACAACTCCAGCTCCACCATCTGGGCATGTAGTTTGGCAGCAAATGGTGGTTTCCAACTTAACTTGTTGTACAACTTGCGAGTTCCCTTAATACCTAGAATTCAAATAATTCATAACGTAAAATACATTTCCTTCAAGGGAACCCAAAAGTCAAGCAACAAACCTGAATCACAACTCCTACTTTTAATGCATCTTAAAACAACTATACTACACATACATGTACCCACCTTTCTGGAGGCCAGTCTGTTTCAGATGCTGGATCCTCATTCCTCGTGCCATTGTAGCATCTTCATGATCAGCTGCCTGGATAAACATCTTGGTCCTCAGGGTGTCATTTGTCACATGGATGGTTATTTCCAACAATGCCTGGAGACCACAGTCTCCCTTCATGGAAGTAAGCACTTTGCCAAATTCTGTCAATAAAAATTTAAACATCAACCAGATAGGCTACAATTTTGGTCCATGTTATTCATATCTGGTGTAACCTAATTTTCAGCACAAAGAAACCTCACAAGTATGCAAGGATTTTTTTTCATTTTTGGAAATACTCTGTACAACAATGCCTTGATACTGATGAAATTTCACATATACAAGAAAAATGATCTATATTCAGTGCTGGGTATTTGCAAATAGACAAAAACCACTGGAATATGATCTCTATTTTCTAAAAAAAAATATTTTTACTTCCAGTTAAAACTCTTGAACAGAAAGATAAGAATATTGTACAGTAAACAATAATGCAAGGAAAGTTTGTCTCAAACAAAGATCGAGGTACTGGCGAATTTGTATTTCACAAATCGTCTAGATTCCGCTGTACTGCATAAGGACATGGTATTGGAATATTAGGCAGCAAAATATGTTGAATGTTTTTAATTACCTTTCAAAAGTCGTGCTTCATCAGTTTCCTCTCTCATAATAAGCCGCACAAGTTCCAACTGCAAATATGCTGCCTCTGGGTGACATGTTACAGCCTCCTCCAGAACAGTCTGCATCTCACTGGTGGGCCATGACTGCTCACACAACACCTTATACTGAGGAATAAAACAAATTTAAGGGTAGATGAAAGCTTCCATTGGGCATTAATTTTGTCCTTACACAATGTGTATAAAAACAAATTCCTTCCATCCTGTTCCATTAATCTCATACGTTATTATGATCCTATTTTCCTTCTAGAAGTTTGTCTTTGTACTGTATTAAATTGAAAGCAAAATCTTTAGCATATATTTTTCTTTCACAGAACTGTTTTCTAACAATGTCACAATGCATTATTCTCATTCACACGGCATCAAAATTCATTTCCGGTATTCTCTCATATTATTTAAATGCTCAAGAAAAAATAAGCACACTCTACCATTATCTTTCATAGTTTCAGTGACTCTTATTCTTTAAATCTATGGTTATAGCCTAATAACACCATTGAAGGACTTGTAGTACGTATATGAAATCCCCCATATTATTCCTTATACTGTACTGTAGTAAGTTATTTCTTACCCAAACAAAAAAACACAGTGGAGATAATGAAGCTGTGTGTGCCTCCATCAACATCAACAGCTTCTTGAAAATCAGGTCAGTCATGGCTTCCAAACCCCAACACTGGTACAGTAGAGGCAGTAACTCACTAATGTAGGTCTTCACAAAGCTTTTCCCAATTACTCTTGCAGCTTCATCAAAGGTAGAGATGACGCACTCCAACTAGTGAGGAAAATTTTTTATTAAGCTTCCTTCAGTAAATTATTATACAGGTTGACAATCCCTTACCCGAAACCCTTGGGGCCAGAGACATTTCGGATTTCGGTGGAGAAAAAAATTTCTCCACAAAAAACTTTCGGTTTTCAGAGCTTTTCGGTTTTCGGAATTTCGGATAAAGGGTTGTCAACCTGTATCAACATATCATACGGCTGTCTCACCTAAACTGTTAAATTCATAGAATCAATCATTCCAGAAAGTGATAATTATCCTATCCATTTATCTATCTACCCAACCATTACTACTGAGAGGTTTTCTTTTTCGGTGACTTTTCCTTCCACTTGAATTATAAAGAATATAACTCAAAGAATACTAATGGGGTAAGGAGTTGATCCTTAATCCCCGGCCAAGGATCGCCAAATATGCAAAACAACTGGAACACAAAGAAAATGAAACTTCCACAGATGACCTAAAATGGCTAAGACACTAAGTACAAATACCCAAACACCGCTGCTGCTCATATGCATAAAACACAAGTGAATTTTAACATTCTGTGCATACCAAGTTACCGTGAACCAGGTTTATTCAGCTTACAACTACAGGGCTCCCCCACCCTAGTTCACGGATTTTTATTTCGCGGTCCTCTATCATTCACGGATAACACCCTGGATGTACCCATGAATGTCTGTGGGTAGTTTTAAAGTTGCCGGCATTTTTGCGGCTGGGACAGGGAGCCATTTGTTCTAGAGACAGTAATTTCCTTGACCTGTCTTGTAAATATATGTGTGTAGACACACACACACACACACACAAAACACACAAATAAATATTAATTGGAAGATTCTCTCACAAATAATCAGAAACAAATTTATTAAAAATGTGACAGTCTACCCTAAAGTCCGTGCTTTACTAGTACTTTATTAATAAAGTACGGACTTGAGAGTAGACTCATATTTTTAGTAAATTTGGTTTCTGATTATTTGTGAAATATTTTCCCATTATTATTCATTTATATGTGTTTTGTGTGTGTGTGTGTGTCTACACACACACACACACACACACACACAAATATACAATATAGGTAATATAAATAATTGTCCTAAGGGCAATCACATACTAAAGGGAGTTTACATTTCTTTGTACATAAGTAAAAATGTAACCCCTGATCCGCAAATGTTATTTGAGACCATTTTGAGAACCTAATCCCCGCAAATTTGGGGGCCCCCTGTATTATGGATAAAGCAACATTACTTGACAATCCACAACCATTCATTATCTAAGGTAACATCACTGGTCTATCAATTTTTGTCTTATCTTATTATATACAGAAATGGTCCTCAATTATAACCTCAAATTGATTCTAATTCTTAGACTGTTTTACAAAATTTATTTAGGCCTATATAAAAAATCTACACCCAAGTCGGCCTCCATCCTTTAATCCAAACCACTGATTTCTATTTCATGAAAAAATTTGAGAAATACACTAACCTTTTTCATTGACCCCATCTCTGTTGGTGGGTTAGAGACAACATCTGTAGCTTTACTTTCTACTATATCTTCCTCTTTCTTGATAACCTGTTCTTCTAGTAAAACTTTCACTTTAATATCTTCACCTTCTGCTTCTTCACTATTTTTATTATCTTTCTCATTATCCCCACTTTCTAAACTGGCTTCATTGTTTTCTTCACCTTCTATTTCCTCATTCTCATTTTCAGAATCACTTTCTTGGCCACTATCTGTCTCTTCTTCTTTCACGTCCACACCTTCTTTGCCATCACTGTCTTCACCAACTCCTTCTTTTAGTGAATTAATATTTTCTTCATGTTTCACTACTATCAAACCCAGTGTCAGCCTCTGTGCCTTCAGTTTCCAAACACAAGCAGCATCAGGGAACTTAATAGAAAGATCTCTGAAAGAATATATAACAGATTCTGAGCCAACTACGGTATTATCAATTATTCAATGGATGAGGAATTTGTAACAACTATTCTTAAAGTTCAAACAACTGTTATATTTGAAGCTTATTTTATCTCTGAAAAGGCAAAAGCTGTATGATATGAAGTATATAAAAACAAAACCTATGTAAAATCACAGGTGCTCTGCCTCAGTTAAGTTAAATATTACAAAATATTTATGTTATCAAATGCATTATTTGTAAGTCCTATGTGTTTGGATATACTGGAGCATTTTAGGTAATTAAACAGAGGTGCCATCTTAAGTTTAGTTTCCTCGGTGACGGGTGAACCATTTACAGCTCAGACAACTCTTCTGATTCTTAGCATTCAGCAGCTAATGGGTTATGCCACTCCCTTTATGCTGCCAGTCCATTGAAAAGTAAATCCATTATCATTAAAACAACCGATTGTGTTTACATTCACAATTAAATGCATAAATGCAGAAGTAAGGAACCAAATTTTCCACCCTGCCTGGAAATAGAACCCATGACTATTCACCTGCAATGAATATGATCTACCAACTAGGCTAAAAAGCCACTGCCAAACATTGTCAAAATAGGATCACAGGATACATGAATACACTTAATATGTATTGAAATTTGTTGTCTACATATGTGATGTAAAACTCCCCAAAGAGAAGACTAATTGGCACAGCTCTTGTAGCAGACAACCCATGAGTGATTTGCCCTCTATAGCATAGCTAATAATCCCCTCATCAACCAAGCCTAGACCAGGACTACAGCCGAACCTTAATGGTTTGTGTGGGCACATGGTTCCTAAAAAGATATTATTATAAATAACAGATATTTATGAAAGATAAATACACTATATTCTAAGGTTTTGAAATAAAATCGAGCTTACCTGTATATTTCATCCCGCAGTGGGTGTGCAAAGTCAAACTTATCTGCTACTTGGTAGAGTTGCACATACAGTTCTGGATTTGGGAGTTTGCTGACAGCATCTTGGTATACTGCCCTGGCAACTGCACAATTCAATACCTATTTACAGAATCAGTGGAAAAGGAAATTAATTAACTTCAACACCAAATACTGAATTTCTTTAAGGCCAATTCCTGTTAGCTAGCAACCTGTGAATTACTGGGATAGCCATGTGGGAAAAAGAAAAAAGAGTAATACACCTACTGTATGTTTTTTGTCCCAAGTTACTCTGTCACTGCAAACTCAAGTTCCTATGAAGGTAACTAAGTAACATTGGGTTCAATACATTATCCAAAGGTTTAATTATGGACTTTTAAAGAAGCAATTTGCCTTGTCACCCAGATACAAGGCATTCAATATGTTCTTCACAAGCTGTCTGATTTTATAGTCAAAATTTGTTCTCTAAGCCTTAAGGAAAAAATTCAAAACAGATTCTCATGTGTACTGCCTAACCTTTTCACGGTTCTCTGCCACAATTTCCTCCAAGCCAGCAATGTTGTCATTCTTCATCTTATTCTTCAGTGATTCAACATACAACAGCTCTAGTCGAAATAACTGAAATAAAAATAAATTAGCTTTAAGAAAAAACGACTGAAACAAAAAATCTTACTTCAATTTATACAACAACATTTCCAATAGTCAAAAGTTTACATAAAGTGAAATGTGAGAATGATTCTGAAATTCCATTTTATAACCAAGAGGTGAACCATTAGCTTGTGATAACAACAGCTACCTAAGAATCAAGTTATAAGAAACTTTGTGATGCTCTGGCAATAGCAGTGTACAGTACATTATTGTTGTGCATGGCGTAATGTACAGTGGTGCGTTGCTTGTGCATAGAGAAATTTTTTTATGCTCATTACTTATGTATGGAAAATATTTTGAATAGTTATGTGTGAGCAGGGCTGGCACTTGATACCTATGTATGTATGTACAGGGTATGTATGTATGTTTAACTATTTTTGCAGCTGAATGTGGGAGTTGTTTTATATTAGTGCTGTTAGGCTTGTAGTCCCCAGGGCTACTGGGCTTTGTCAGTCACTGGCTGGCCTTGGAAGTGGGAGGATGTGCGAGTTTGTCAGTGGTGGATACCTTCTCAAATAGGGTTTAGTTCAATACTATATATTCAGTGCTGCTCTATTATTACTTATTGTGGTGTTGTAAAGCAGTTTATGGTTTATTTACTGTGCACATATTAGTTGTACATTAAGGATTATGTTTATTGAACCCATGAGGCACAATTTTGTCCTCAATTGTGTTTGTAACTTTTGCATTTAACATTGTTTGTCGTGTATTGAAGTAACATTAATTTTAAGAGATAAATATTAAGGACTAAGTTATGCTGAGTTGCCAATTTGTTTTTTGTTGTGCCATATGTGCCCTCATTATTATACTGATCTTTAACATAAATGAAGTTACTAAGTTATGGCATAACAGTATATACAGCCTGAATAAACTACCCTCCATCCTGGTTCTAGACTTACAAAAGAATAACAATGATATGACCTTCATAATCTTCAGTGTCTAGGGGAATTCAGATAAAGCTACAGTAAATCCCATATCTTAAATAAGTTACATGTACAATCAAAGTTGTGTCCGAAGATTAAATATAACTCGTGAAACATTATGAGAGCCCTACCACAAGGCAGAGCGCACCAAAAGTTTAGCCCTTCGGCATATGTTTTCACCAAATTTCACGACACGACTTTTGGCTTTCATTGTACATCATAAAATAAATTGCACATGATTGTCAACAAAATAACTTTGTCATAAAAACAGATATGCTCAAGAGAGCATTAGAGTGATTTTTCTTACCTCTCTTTTAATCAGGACTGAGTTTGGGTGATAGAGAGTAGCTTTAGAAAGAAGGATCGTCCTTGCTTTATCAAAATTGTGTCTTTCTTCTACTTCCCACTTGGTCCAAGCAACCCAGACACTTTCCTGATTACCATGATAATTAATTTGCTCTGTGAAGGCAACACCAATCTGAAATATCATTTAATAATTGATGTTTTCCACTCCAACTTTAAAACCAAATTAAACTAGAGATGCACATAACCTGTATACAGTACTGTATATATCCCAATAAATGAAGAAGTCATTCATGCATACTGTACTGAGGTAACTCACCAAGAAACATACACAAACATCACAAAAGAACACACACTATAACCTAGGAACAGAGGGGCAACACCCTATCCTCTCCAAACTGAAAATCCTTATACCTGTATTTTGCAGAGTTAATTATATTTCTATATTTTTTTCTTCATCATATTACTCTGTCCAAGGTCAGTTCCAAGGAGTAGGAAGACTGAGCTGGAGATGTGCTACTTTATGTAGTAACAATAAAGTCTACTGTTAATCAAATACAACTATTTTTATCATGCAGGACCTGTCAGCTTATTCATATTGATTAAACTGGCATCAAAACTTATATCAGCCAAATTTGTAAACAAATCACAGTACAATATAAATGTACAAAACCATTATTACATGTCGTAAACCTGTAATGCCTATCATTAAACCATAGTGTTCAGCTTAAAATAAGACTTCAAAATCTAGTCATCAATACTAACCAATAAAAGTAATGTTTCACCTACCTCATGTTTCCAGCCAATAAACTGAGCAAAACTAATTCTAAGTCGCCAAGTATCGAGGTGTGAAGGCCAAATACGTGACATGTACCGCAGCTGTTTCATAACCCGAAGACCTATAGCATTTTCAATTTGCTGGCGTTTCTCACGTATCCCAATTTGCTGTAACAATAAGTAGTTGTAATCAGAGGAGTTATACAATGAAATATATAGAGGGGGTTCCCAGCTATTACAGTATCATACTTATGCACTCCTGAAAAGTGCAAATTTAAATGAATAATACTCATGAAATCAATTTTCCCATAAGAAATAATGTAATCAGGGAATTTAAATTCCCGGGAAAAATTGTGACCATATAAAAACTAATAATAAATAAATAAAAAGTAATAAATACATATACACTGTACAGTAAAGTATATGAAATAAAAAATACAGTATAAAACAAGTGAGAGGTGTAAGCATATCCTCCTCCTCATGGCTGTTTGAACTGACCAACATGACCACCTGGCAACAATTACCACCATCTTGATCTACTCTTGTTTTATCACAATTAACATTAAAACAATAAGCATGTAATAAATGTATGAATGCATAAAGGCATTACAGAAACTCTGGTAATAGCTGATATACAGTAATGTACTGAGATATACAGTATGTGCATTCTCCCTCTCACAGCCATGGCCAACTGAATTGCCTCTGCATATAGTTTAAATTTTTTCTTTTGATAACATTACAAAAATACAACATTCCATATTCTCTATTAACTGACTATGGGACCTACTCATATTCCTTGTATTAAGGGGTGTAATAAATTGAGCACTGGCCCGATTTTTTTTTGGCAATAGCTACCCTGAATACTTATCATGGTGAGAGGCAAGCCTAAAGCCTAATACTATCAAGCAACAAATTATCTTAAAACCTCTAATTTGGTACCCAAGGTACAGTAAGTATTTTCTTGGCTTTTTGTGCTAGGCACTAGACTGCCAACTGCTGATAATATTTGGAGGCATGATGTTGAGGTAGATTGACCATACTCATCGAGGCAGGAACACTTCTTGGGTCCTTCACAACCCATACAACAAAAAGTACTGTAGTTCTGCAGTAGCTGACAACAGTCATTAAAGATACCTTCCATAATTCATTGACAACTTAATCACAAAACAATGATAGATGGGGAGACAATAAGTGAGGACATACAGTACTATGTCAGGATACTTTTGTATTTAATATGACCAAATAAAATAAAATGAACACTTATCAAGAAATACAGCTAGCTGAACATACCGGTAATACTGTACTGTACAGGGTATTGTATTATAAAATGATAACTTTTCCAGTACTTACCTTTCTTCTGATTCTAATCAATTCAATGAGTTTTTGTTCAAAATCAACGTAGTTCATGAAATCAATTTTATTCTTTGATCTTCGGGCAAGGCGATAATGGAAATCCCTCCTCTTCTGTATCAACTTCCTGTAGTGAAATGGAGGAGTTAAAATTAAATCTAATCTTATACAGTAGTAGGTACAGTAGTAAGTGTGAATCAGATGACTGACATACAGTACTGTAGTGCATGTTTAACCCTAGGGTTCTCACGCACCTCCATTAGAAAACTAGAGAAATCTCTCCTGGTTTAACCGCATTCCCGATATATAAACAGTAAGTAGGTGGCACTGCAGCAGTAATGAACAGGATCAAGAGCTGTGAATCTATGCTGCTACACCACTGCACATGAGCCTCATGACTGAAGCAGGCTACAAAAAAACCTTCAAGCTCAATTGACCAACTGATCCCTTCTCCTCAGCATCCCTAGTGAGATGTGGATCCGAGTCACCCAGTTTGATGGGTAAAATTGCAGATTACAGTAACCAAAGAATCTGATAAAAAATTTGTTTTTCTGATGGTTTTTGATGCGAGTGGTTCAAATTTGACTATCGTTTTTATCGGAAAGCTATGTAATAACCCAAGAGTCACGTGGTCAGCCTCCACGAGAATATAAATAGCCACTACAGTATTTCTTACCTTACTCCAAGTTAGGGACCATAATGCGCCGTGGGTTCCTCTGTTCTCTAAAGTTTCCTCATTTTTAAAATGAAATACTGTAATAAAATAAACTTCCAATAATCAAAATCGCACCCAGCACATAATGGCTCCATGTTGTAACTGATTAAAAATGTCCCGCATCCTACCACCCATGCCGAATATTGAATGCTAATTGGTTGAATCAAATGTTGAGATTTTTTATTGGATTTGATTGGTTGCCCCCCCCCCCAGATTTGATTGGCTGCGGCCCTCCCCGATTTGATTGGCGGCAGCCCCCCAGCACATGCGCGGGAGGTAAGCAAAAGTACGAACACACACAATTTGAGCAACAGCGTAGGGGCAAAAGGTGCTCTGATTTTTTTTCTTTTTAAAATTCAATAACTTCCTCATTAACAATTTGTTACAGAAATGTAATACCCTGTATAAGAAAATGATCTTAAAAAAATAGTTCTATCGATTGAGTGTAGTGAACTTCCAGGATTCTGTGGTGGCTGTAAACTGAAATACAGTAATACCCCGCTTTACGCGGGTTTTTTTTTACGCGTTTCTACATTTACGCGGTACCCCGCCAGAACCGGAATGTTCACTTTACGCGGTGCATCTACTCACATATGCGGGAAGCGGCGCGGGCAGGGTGCGCACAAGGTCGCCCAGTCATCAAAAATATAACCGAGTTCTTCGCCCGCCACAGCCGGCCCAAGTCAGTGATAGTGAGGATATGGACTTATATGGACTTTGAGGGGTTTGACAAAGAGGCCCTGCAAGCCTCTGTGGTGGATAGTGATACAATTGATACAAGTGATACAGGTGAGGGCTAATAATCTGCCCTCTGCCTCAGAACCAACCCCCCCATCCCTGTGTGCCCAGCCATCTTTTCGACTAATGTTAAGTGTTAAAAAAGTTATTTTTACTACAACGTAGGTATTGTGTCTGAAAAAGTGGAGTTTGGGGGTTGGCCCAGTCTCTATTTCAATTAATCCCATATGTTCTGTTGTTCACTTTACGCATTTCCCGCTTTACGCGGGCCTCAGTGGGTTCAATTGACCGCGTAAAGCGAGGTATTACTGTACAGTATTACCAACTTACCTAACCTACCTAAACTTACCTAACTTACCTAAACTATCTAAACTTACTTAACTTACCTAACCTCACCTAACTTCCTAACCTGTTCATTGTTCTGATTTTCTTACTATCACAAAAAATATCCCCAGAAAAAAAAATGAATGAATTCAATCCAATATAAATACTGTAGTATGCGCCCGATAAGATAATCATTCATTTCTTGACATGTAAACAAAGACCACAAATGCTCCCAAAGAGCAGACGGTATCAACAAAAACATGTTTCCCATGGGTAATCTAGTGGCCCCATAATTACAGTAAATATTTTATTTCATCACTTACAAAGGACGTAGAGATGTGAAATTACTGCCATATGATAAGTGTTTGCAGTGTTTTTACCACATTATTTCCCTCTTCTTTCATGCCCTGTCCACTAACAAGCAATTTATGATCGAAGGATAGGCTAAAAGGATAAAAGAGAAAAAATACTACAATGTTCTTGCCTCGATTTTATTACTCAGTATCATCAAAACATCGGAAAATTTGATGCAATCCCTCCCCCCAAGACCCTCTGGTGCTAACGATCTCCTCCACCTTGACCCATTTCAGTAGTTAAATCATTAGTACAGTATAGATGGGTTACAGTCCAACTCGGCCCATTGCCAACTTGGCCCACATCCAACTTGGACCATCAAATACCAAATCGGACCATCTCGGATGACCAACTTGGACCACTTAGGTTAACGAACTCGGACTAAAAAGTAAAACTTTACACATTTTTGCATGAATGATAAAAGTAAAATGATAAAAAGCAACACAGATTGTAAAGAGGGAAATTGATTTGTTATTATTTAACTTTTCATTCTATCTTATTAATATATTAATGTACATATGTAGAAAATTGGCCGTTTTTTATCCTTTTTTGGGGGGGGGGAGCGTTTTCCAACAAAAATTATGGCTAAGCGAAAAAAAAAAAACACTAGAAAACATAAACCTGACCTGACCTAACCTAACCTAACTGACTCACCAAAGGATGGAATCACTTATTTCTTACCTTACTGGCCAGGTTTTCACTCGTCGTTGGAGTGTTTAAGTGGGTGAAGGGAATCAATAAGGGCGATATAGATAAAGTTCTTATAATATCCGAGCAGGATAGGACTCGTAGCAACGGATTTAAGTTGAATAAGTTTAGATTTAGGAGGGAGATAGGAAGGAACTGGTTCACAAATAGGGTGGTGGACGAGTGGAACAAGCTTAGCAACTTTGTAGTAAGTGCTGGAATGCTGGAAAGTTTTAAAATGAGGCTAGATAGATTCATGGACGATAGAGAGTGGTAGTAACTCTTGACAGGAGCTGCCGTGCACAGGCCAACCGGCCTATTGCAGATTCCTCATTTTCTTATGTTACCACAATGCCACATATGTTGGTCTTGACAATATTTACATTCGTTCTTGCACTTAGGACACTTTACTGAGATCGGGAGAACACCATGAGATCGAAAAAATGCTATAGTTTCTTCGTTTTCCCCCAAAACTCGCAATCAGCTCCATATAATTTAAGTGACACCCATCGCAGACTTCTATGGTAGGAAATGAATTTGAATTTTGAAATATGAGACCCAAAATAAAAATTTAATTTGATTGGCCCAAAAGTACTGAGAAAATTAAACCACAAATCATTTTCATTGGATAAAAAAAAACCTCTTTTGATTGGCCGTGTGACATGTACAGGAACGCATGCAAGTGACGATTTATGAGGGAGACACTCAGTGTGGGAGGTGAGGTAGGCGATAATGGCGGAAAATTAATGGAAGAAAATAGAGAAAATTTTGGAAACGCTATCTCCGTTATCATACATTTGCGACGGTAATGTAATAGAAGACAATTATCTTATAATTAGACGTCTTATTCGAATATGATAATAGATTAGGGGTAGAAATGTTGTGTGCGGAAATGCAATAATACCGAATCCTGGAGGATAGCGAATGTGATACCGATTCTCAAGAAGGGAGATAGATCACTATCCTCTAACTACTGTCCAATCAGTTTAACATTAATTGTAGGCAAATTGATGGATGCAATAATTTCAAACTATTTGAAATCACCTGGAGAAGCACAAGTTACGAATATTAATCATGGTTCACTGATCAAGTTATACTAATATAAACTCATAAAATTCGTCCTTCATACAGATTGAACCCTCAGTATTCACTCATTCACACTCTTTGCATTTCAGTGAACCAAAAGAGACTTAAAACTTATCTCAAACTCATTCCTGAACCTCTAGTCAGCTACTTGGGCCGAGTTGGAGGTACACTGTATAGATGGCATACAGAGTGATTAGAATATAACAATTGTACATTATGACTTCTGCCCACGGTACACTGTGACGAGGGTAAACACTTGCTGGATATTTACCAACAATTAACTCAAAACATATCTTAAAATTATCATAAAACATAATTTACTTACTTAACTTCCTTGGCACCCAAAAGACCAATCCTTTCCATCTCTTCTATTTCGGGGATGGTCTCTTCGATGCGCTGTTCAACAAATTCTGCCATTTTTTATAAACCTTGCTACTTACACAAATATTATAATAAAGGTCAATATTGCAACAGATCACTAAGACATTGTTAACATTCGGCTGACAGTCTCACACGTGCACAACACAACACAATGTTAACAAATTACACGGTGGCGTAAATGATAATGGGTTATGTTCTATTTTTTAAACCGTGCGGCCCAAATATAATTAAACCGATTATAATATAACACTTGTGGGTTATTATTGGATTTTGTTTTCTTTATCGACACAAGAACAGTAATTAGTTAATCTCACTGTTCGTCGTATCTCATGTTGTGGATGGCAGTCTCTTGTTTACAGTATTGCAAGGAATATGTAATAAAGACGTTATACTCCAAGGAATATTAAATAAAGACGTTATACTCCAAGGAATATGTAATAAAGACGTTATACTCCAAGGAATATTAAATAAAGACGTTATACTCCAAGGAATATGTAATAAAGACGTTATACTCCAAGGAATATGTAATAAAGACGTTATACTCCAAGAAATATGTAATAAAGACGTTATACTCCAAGGAATATATATTAAGGACGTAACAATCCCATATGATCCCTTCATTTTTAAGTTGTCAAGTCATTCTAAACTCTTTCATTGTAATGTACAACAATGAGATAGACTTGTAGATTAGAGAGCACTCTGAAACATGCAATTTCATAAAAGAATAAGCAAGTTGTGAGTCTGGAGAGGTGACACAATGACGGGTGGGACTTAATTAGAGATATTTCAAAGTGTGTGAGTCTATCTTTTAATTCTCCCAAAGATAACAGTAAATTTAAAGGGATGGGTTGCTAGTAAACAAATCTGATCTGATCAGCCAATTACATTGTTACTGTATTTCTAAAAATCGTGGTTTAACGTTTCATTGAGGTTTTGCAGTGGCACGGTATCGAATTATAGGTGAATCGGTGTTTTTTGAGTGGATGAGCACAGAGGAACTTAGTGAGGCATACAATGTTAAATCCGAGTACGAACATAATTACTACATCTATTTTTCTTCTTAAGACATAAACAAACTTATCTTCTCTTAAATCAAAATTAATTCAATACTCCTGAATTAGCTTTTAATTTGGGTTGTGGGTTAATACCATATTCGTTTTTATCTTATAAGGTATGTGGCAATAGGTTAGGTTAGGTTCCTCCCCCTCCCCAGGTTATATTTGGTTCAGCCAACGTTTGTGGTAAATTTTCAACTCGTTCTGGTGGTAGCGGTGTTCTCATACATTGCCGTTTAGAATAGTTGGGACTTTGTATTTCTGTATATAGGTCGGAGGGGGGGGTAATTGAGGCTCATCTCTATGTATTACATGAACCACTGATCTCAAAATGGCTTCTCTCTTCACAGGTGTTCTTCTTGGCCTGGCAGATCATTAATCGTATACAGTATTTGAAAACGAAGCCGCTGCCACTGACATTTTTAAGGCTCGTGCGTTCATACACAAAATATAGAGAGAACGTGGAAGGATGTCAAGCTTGATGCTTCGTGCCAGGAATAAGAAGGAATATTACTTACAATATTTCACTGTACATGTTCCAAGCCAAATACAACACATGCCTAGGAGGAAAGGGGAAAATGTGGGGATAGATTTTGTTCATTAAATTTTAAGGTTAAGTGTTTCTTTCACTGTTTTCAGCAGCTGGCGGCAGTAATACAAACGGATTTAAGTTGGATAAGTTTAAGTTTAGGAGGGAGATAGGAAGAAACTGGCTCACAAATAGGGGAAGACGAGTGGAACAAGCTTAGCAACTTTGTAGCAAGTCAGACCCGTCTTCACCCCAGCACTGGGGCACTCCACCAGGCATCTAACAAGCAATGGCACCAGGCAGTCATCACAATGGGGAGGGGGACGCCCTCTCCATTAAAAAAACTGAGTCAGCCATGCACGGTCAATGTGGAGGAGAGCCAAAGCAATCTCCCAGCAACGAGGCAGTCCTTGATAATCCCAGGCACCCAAAGCAGGGTGGATGTCGCAGAGCTTGTTTGCTAAAATGGCATCCCACTTGCATTGCCTACTCAAGCCGATGGCAGCTCTTATTACTGGCTTCATATCAGAGGCAGGTAGAGGGTATGATGTGCCACAGTAGCAGCACGCTCATTCATCTTCTCTCCCCCTTGGGCCAGAACCCAGCAACTTGCTCTCCCGCCCCAACGTTGGATGAGAAACAGGCACTGTAAATTAGCTTTAACCAAGGGATGGGGTGATGAAACACTAGCTAAGGCCTGGAGAGCACTGCAAAAATCGCTGAGATTGGGTAAAAATAATCTTGAGGGCAAGCAAAATACCTGAAAGCTCTGCCATAAAAATACAGCCACTCCTCGACTTACAACGGGGTTAGGGACCCATGTCCAGGTCGTAAGTCGAAAATGCGAAGATAATACATAAAAATCTAAAGTGGGTGTCCCTTTCTTCTCAGCACCACAAAACTTTCACTTTTAAGCATGCCAACCATTGTAAAGGGAATTACAAACGAAAATTTTGTCAGTACACAGCGCAAACACTAATGTCGGGACTCGAAAATACGTAATTTGAAAATTTTTTGGTACGACTGGGGCAGTCGTAAGTCGAGGAGTGGCTGTAGATGCCATTATGGGGTCTACCATCTAACAGAAGTCAGGAAAGACTACCCCAAAACCCACCCCTACATCCGACTTAGAGCCATCGGTGTAAACAAGGTTAGTTCCTCTGTGAGAGGAGTCATGCTCTAAAAAGGAAAAAAGAGAGAATAAACCACACAGAGAAGGAGTAAGTCCTTCCTCTCATTAAAATTTCTGACAAACTTGAACTTCAGGGAGAATCCACAAAGTGGCATTAGGGAACAGCATGGGGCATATCTGAACAGAAGGAAGACAAAGAACTCACAACCTCCCTTATGCTGAAACTGAAAGGTTGTGGCCACAAGGCTTGGATACTGAGTGTAGTATCGGGTCATAGTCTCATTGTACTGCGCACATCATTGTCATTCCTAAAAACCCCATTTAATTCATATTACGCTATATAACATTCAAATCCATCGCGCTTGTAGAACCTCAGAAAACGGGAAACATTGATAAAGGACAACTCACCTACTCAATGTTACTAGACCATGTGTTGTATTGTACCCAGGTACAGTTATATCATATTAATTGTATGTATTCATAGCATTAAGGAGAACTCAGGGTATCCATAAGATGAATGTTAAAGTCCAGTTGAGCCAGACTAGTGTACTGTAGGACTAAGTGTGGATCAGGGTTTGAAGGTCATACTATTTACATCTGTGAGCATGTAGCGAACATAACTTCCACAGATATCATATGAAAATACATGAGAACAATGATCTGGAAAAAGGATAAATGTATCAGAACTATGTGAGGTGTTGGAAGTGACCCAGAAACTATACTTGAAAGGAAATATCTTGTATGCATTGGTATGAACTTAATACACCTCGCATCCTCACGTGACATATACCCACGACAGGTACAGTGATCAGAGAATCTTATGTCTGTGTTCAAATAGTGCAATGTGTGAGAGGAGGATCCCTCATTACAGTTTTAAGTGAAGGTGATACACCCCCGCCATGAACATTCAGCCTTTGTTTCAAGGCGCGTCATGTACCCGCCTCGGGTGTGCGCGTTGATATTATAACCCAATGAATTTACCCACGAACTAGCAAACCAAGACCTTACCTTAGAGGGTTTTTTAGGATTAAAATATGTGTTTATACGGCATGAGTGACAATATACCGAAAAGTGTTCAGGTGAGAACCGTAAGAAATAAAAGTAAAAATTAAAGATTGGAAACTGTAGGCCTACTCGGTGAGGAGCGGCGGGCACTGCCCTCAGTACCCTCCGTTCTACCGTCACCTCAGGTCAGTGTCCTATCAGGCTATATCCCGCCCTATAATTAAGGTTTATATAGAAGTTATTACAGTTTCAAGCTTTGCCTGATATATAAGTGTAATAGTAATGTGTTAGGAGGTGTGATAACCGCCCGTCAGGCATTATTTCTCAGTACCCTCCGTTCTACCGTCACCTCAGGTTCCATGCGGTCGGAGTGCCTTGCTGCCCGGCAGCCATTATCCCTATGAGCGTCCCAACAGGTGGTGACTACTCCCAGCTATGCCAATCCACTGTGAACCTGTGGATTTCCAGCACACCACTCCAAATGAGTAGTCACAAATAAGGAGACCGTGAGAAACTCTGCCGTCGTCACTTGGAGCGACCTATAATACCAGGCGTAGAAATAGTGCTGGTATGTCTCTGGGTGAAGCCCTCGTCTCTACCCACCGAGGGCGGTGTGCGAACGGGGTGCCTGTTGTGTATACCTACAAGTCACAAGGAGTCCCATACCTGCAGGTATGGAGTGTAACATGTGTGTTGAGATGGTGCTACTATGTATGATAACCGATGGTGCTATATTCCATACAGGTGGAGCAGTCTGATGTGTTAAGGGATAGTGTAAGAAGGAATGACCGAGGTAAGGTGGTCACAGATTGTTATGCAATAAGTAGGTGCATGACACGCCATTAATGTAAGAGTCTGGGGCCCATCTGGGTAACCAACATTTTCGTTGTTCTTCTGAGGAAGGCCAATTCATGTATATGTTTTTTGTACCAGTATGCTTTATAAGGAATAAATTAATTAAGACATGTTATGGTTTCACCCTTCTTTCCCCTTATCGATCTGGTCAATGGAAAACCTAGCCCAATGCCTAGTCCACTCTGCACGCTACCTAACGAGCTACATGCTGTCCAGAGGGGGTCTGGTGGCAGCGACCCTTAGAAATTAAGATTAGAGTTAAGTATTCCCCCTTAGAATTAGTGACCCCCAGTCTGGCAGTATATCATCAACTATGCAAGTGTTGGTTACAGACTGCAGGTGGCGGCGGTGAAACCAACACATGACCTGGATACGGACGTCGAAGATCAAAGGGTGGCTTATCAATATCCACCAGTAGACCTGGGATTTACCAAGACCTGAAGGGACCAGTCACCAGGTGCACCCCAGCATGATGAATAGAATTCAGTGTTTTGAGTCGAGCCTCAGTGGCTGAGGAGTAGCATGTGGTAAAGGTGTAGCAGAGTACCTAGGTCAGCACCTCAAGACTCTCAGTAAACTTGAGAGCATACTGGCAAGACTCCTTGAGGTAACGAATATGTGGCTTCCACTTCAGCCGGTTGTCAAATATAGTGCCCTGGAAATGGGTCTCCGTGACAATGATTGGGAATGCAGGTTTTGTTGTTTGTTTTGTTTTCAGGACTACATGTCACTTCACACCTCCTTTATATCACCGAAACAAAAAAGAACAAAGGTGGAATGCAGTGTGTGTGGTAATATGTTTGACAGCAACATTCATCTGAAACAAAACCAGAAGCTTCACTCAGATTTAATTAAATCACAGAACCCCAGTTTCTGTTTCCAGTGATAAGGATGGTACTGATGCCTTCCTAGAAAAAGAACCAAATTCATCAGTGTCAACTAGGGTACCTCTACCAACTGTAAAAGATAAGGAAATGCATATCCTAATAAAATAACCTGATGCCAGTCGTACTGTCCTGAGACAAATTAAAAGTAAATTAATATACTAGTGTAAATTTAAATTTTTTTATGTTCTGGGTGACATTCTAGTTGGAAACTAATACAATACCGGTAACCCTTGCCCCTGTACAAAGACCATGCTATGCCATTGCTACCCCTGGGTCTCCTCCCCTCATTTAGATTCATGCATCTCTTGACCCAATGGATCTCATCCACACCCTGCATGCCCAAACTATGTCAGCCTACCTCTTCCCAAAACTTTGCCAATATTTTCAATTGAAGCTGCTCCCTCATCTCTGAACAGGGTTTCCTATCTTTTAGTGTTACATTGCACATCCAACTCGCCATTCTCATTTCAGCTTGCTCAATCCTGCATATATCGTTACCTTTAACCGCCTGTGTCATGCATCACACTTCTCACTCTAGTAGTATACACCTTTCCTTTTATGTGGAGGGAAGGTCCTCTTGCCATCAATAAAGAAAGCAATTTCCCTTAACTTCTTCCAGCCACCTCTGGCTTCAGCACCCTATCCAGCATTAACCATGTCACCCAGCCAGGTAACAGAATTCATTGACATAGTCTAGGGATTTATCCCTTGTTAAGGCCACATGATTACTTATGCATACATAACTCTTTTTAAAGTTAGCAACATCCTGCAGTCTGCCATCCACTCCAATGCACCTAGTGTGCCCACCTTCTACAATCACTACATATAATTGTGTTGCTGCCAACACCTTTTTTAGACAGAAAATGGCCATTTTCCACTGCAATTTCCTCATCCACACCACTAATCAATACTTTTTTCACCAGATTCACCCTCAGGCCCTTTGACTCTTATTCCATTAGACACACCTGTATCATCTGATATGTTCTGCAATTACACCAGCTACCTCTCCATTCTTCATTTTATCAACCGCTTCATTCACCCATTCCCTTTCAATCTTTGAGCATGGTCCCTGTACTGATTCTGTTACTGTACTCCTAAGCTGCCCCCATCCCATTTGTTCTCATTTTTGTGAATGCAGAAACTGTCAAGGACTGATTCCCACTGCACTAAATGTAATCTTTGCATTCCTTACCTTGGTGATTCATCTGAAAAAGCATGAGTAAGTAATATTAAGGTTAATCTAATGTAAGCAGCATTACGCTCAAATATTAAGTCACAACTAATTTACATTACAAGCTACAAAACGATGGACAAGCGAACACCTCATTGTGACTCAATACAGTATAGTAATAGTAATTAATGTGAGCTGAACCACTATTGATCTCCTCGGGGATGTGTTGCTTTGGATGAAGTCGACAGTGGAGTTTAGGTGCTGTTTGTTTCAGGAGGCAACTAGGCTCAGCAGGAAACCAAAATATAAAATGACTTGACTGTTCACTGAACAACAGACCAGAGTTTGTCAGCTATCAGCTCCCCTTACTAGCTCCTTAATGTCTAAGCCTGGACACAAAGAAGGATGAAATAAATTAAAGAAGGACCATACTGTACTGTATTGTCTGTATAATTCATCAACTCTCCCAATTGACATTTGCCATGAAATTTTCCTTAAGTTGTTTTGAATCACACCAGTACTGTGTATATCTAAAATGACCAAGGACAGTCACCCTTAGCTGGATTTAAATTGCCATAAGATAGGCCAAGTTGCTGCGTCTAAGTATGATGCTGGGGTGAAAAGCTCAACTACCAACTGTAAACTGAGCCATTAAGTAATGTAAACCTATGTACTGTACATGTTAAACCCAACTAAATAAAACTATGTAAAGACTAGTGCTTACCTTCCAAGAGCACTGGCATAAAACAGGATTGTCCAACTAGTCAAGTCAGCCCAGTTAACATGTGTAGTCAAGAATAAGATGAGTCCGTGTGATATTTGAGACTCCTAGCCCTCAGTCCGTAGTACTAAATTCTGCCTCTGACTTTATTCAAGGGTTGAGGTGAAAATGTTTTGAGGATGAAGGAAGGATACCATCAAATCCTGGGGCTTTGTTTGAGTATAGGTAGGAAAGAAAAGAAGACAATGATTGAACATAAAATCTAGGTGGCGAATTAAAGTGGGGTGAAAGTAGAGCAAGGACAGGGTGAAATCTAAGCAGTACTAACGTCATTTTGGTTTGTGGTGGCAGTTGCAAGATCAGGAGGTAATAGGTGGGTCTGGGAATTGTTTTATGGGGAGTGGAAAATTGATTAAAATGAGCCAAATTAAAAGGGGGATGGTAGATGGAAAGACAAGCGATGGAGGCATTGGGTGCAGGATACAATACAATGGATGATACAAGGATGGTCAACCAGGAAGCAGCAATGTATGAATGGGGATCATGACATCAAATAGTTTTTACTTTCTTATACTGTAGTTACAATGAACAAAATATACTGTCTCCAGTTTGGGATTTTTGTGGGTTCAAGAAACATATGTAAAATGGGAAATTATACTAATACATTAGATTTTTCAGATCTTCTTTATTGAAAAAGGCCCTATTATCTTACTTATGAAGTGAAAACACTAGCCTACATGAATCTGAAACTCAGCCATGGCTATGAAAACGGGAGTGATGACAATTATAATAGAATTGAACAGATAACTGGAATCCCCTGGGTAATGGCGAGGCCAGAAACCAGGGCCCTCATACATCAACCAAACACCCCTAATATCATTCAATAAAAAAAAATATATAATATATATATATATTTTAAAAAATCCCATGTGATAGTTTCTCATAACCTTGCTCAAATTTTATATTACAAAGTAAATAAAACTTTTAACTGAAGCCTTACTTGAATACCATATTATGAAACATTTAACAGAAAATAGTTAAGATGCCATTACTTTGCATTAAAGTGCATCCAATGAAGACTTTATACATAACTCATCTCATAAAATATAATTTAATAAATGCTTACAGCTTCTGGTAAACTGTCTGTGACCTACTGGCATTTATCAGGCAAGTAGTATGGATGTTTTCAAGCCCACTGACAACTGAAACTTACTCTGGGAGGGGAGCCCGGTTCCTGGATAAGCCTCGCCGAAGTCACAGCAGACAACTGCCTGAATGAGATTACTTGATCCCAATCACATGGATGTTGGCTGCTCAACAATATGGAGACTGGTTCAGAACAGCACACTGGTCAGTTTGTGCGAATCTGCCCACCCTTGTGCTGAACAAAGGTTGAAACAAACACAACATATCACATGAAGAACAAATGATCAGTGCAGGGAAAGTACCTTGGTTTGTTGCATTACCATTGTGTCACTATTACTCTAATGAAACTAGACCATGCGAGACCCATAGATGCAGCCAAGAGACATGCAGAGCAAGAATTGTGCTGGGCACTTTGCTCAGTGTCTCATGACACCCTACAACTATGTAACAATACAGATTATTGGTGAAGAAAAGATATTCCCTTGCACCGTAATGGACAACAAATGACAACAGAAATAAATTAGGGATGTGGTCATGTAATACCATAACTGTCATTCACTATAGTTCACTGCGGAAGGTTGCCTATTGTTGCCAGTAGTCCAGGAGTCAGGCTACCTTCTTGCTGTCTCAGGTTTCTGTGAATGATGCGCTTTCATCCAGTGTCTGAAACTCTCCATACAACTCCTCTGGTCTGAGCGGCCAACTGGCACTGCTGGACATTGCTACGGGGCGACCAACATGGCTGGTTACGCTAGGGTCGAGGGTTAGCCATCAGACCAACAGTACCCCTCACTCACTGGTCACATCACAGAGAGCTTCCTTATCCTAATGTGACTAGGAACCCCAGGTGCAGCATGGCCCAGCTGCGGCCGAGGCACAACACTATAGCAGGTGGGCAGGCCATAGCTAGGCTGAACACACTTGAGTCACTGTCACTGAGGGTCCTTTTGTCCCACTGTACACCAGCAGCAGCATTGTCCCATCAGCAGTGCTGGCAGAGGCTGGTGAGGGCTGATGACAGGGAGGCTGGCCAGGCGCCTGCCCATCAGCTCTTCCATTTAGAGTGGGACTGCTGGCTGTGCAGGCCACCTGATGGTATCATATCCAATAGGTACTGACGATGAACCTCTGCTGCTTGGCGCATTATCTCTTGCTGCTGTTGTTGAGCTAAACTTTTGCTACTGTTACTGCTGCTGCTATTACTACTGCTGGAAGTTGAGGGAGCTGAGGAAGTGGGGACTCCTAGCTGAGCTGTTGCAGCCATCAATTGTTGCAGTTGACCAAGACCAAATGGATTGTATGGTCCAAGTAAATAGGGAGCTAGCATGTGAGCAGGTATTTGTTGAGAAGCAGCAGCAGCTGCTGCTGCAGCAGCTGCTGCACTACTTAATCCCTGCATTCTTAGCATTTGTTGTTGAGCTGCCTGTAACTGTTGCAGTGCAGCAGGGTTGGACATTGCAGCAGCCATTGCAGCAGCTGCAGTCATGCTTTGCAAGTACTGTTCCTTTTGCTGTTTTGTTAGACCCGGTGGCAAAAACATTTCCTTTTCCCTTTGTTCCCTCTCACGTTGCTCCCTCTCCCGCTGTTCCTTCTCTCGCTGATGCCTCTCCTTCTCACGTTGCTCCCTTTCACGTTCACGCTCGCGCTCCCTTTCCCGCTCTCGTTCTCTCTCCCTTTCCTTTTCACGTTCTCTCTCACGCATCTCCCTTTCTCTTTCTCTTTCCTTCTCTCTTTCCCTTTCTTTTTGTCTCTCACGTTCACGCTGCAACTGGAGTTGTGCTGCCACGGAGGGTGATGAGCGATGGCTAGAGCTTCGACAGCCATGTCCATAATCTGACTTCACTGCAGTCACCGACACACTAGCAGGTAGTCGTGCAGATGGTGATGGTATTGATGCTGTGACGGGAGTCATAGATACTGACGCACTGGACATATCTGGTTGTGGTGATGCCTGGAGGGAGAAAAGATTTTTTTTTTAAATAAATTTCATGACAAGATGAAATAAAAATATGTGAAATGGCGAAAAAGATCAAATTACTGAACATATATAACATATAAATTGCTTAAGCCATTCTAAAAGCAAAATCAACAGTAATATTGGAAAATAAATAAATATACTGTACTGAAATCATAAATAATTTCCATCTAACATCTAAACTAAGAAGCAGAAAGCATATTAGTTTTTTAACCTTTCAATGTGATAAACAAAGAAAAAGAAGAGGGTGAGAGGCATACAAGAACAAGAGGAAGGAACAATTCAAGAGAGAGAAGAGATAAGGATTAGGATGGGGATTAAAGATGTGAAATAAGAAAAAATTGTGGTAAGAAAGATTTAAAATAAAAGCAACAAGTGGCTGGAAAAAGTAAAAACGGTGATGAAAAATGGAAGGTGGAAAGAATTGGAGGTAGAAAAGGAATAAGACTATCATTGTATGGTGGGGAGAGAGAGAGAATAAAATGGACCAGGTTATGACTGTAGAATGAAAGGGGAAATGAGAAAAACTATGGAGAATAAAAAGGTTGGTAGAGACAGTGGGACAAGGATAATAGAAGAATGGGTTTATATAATTAATATGAAGACGAGGTATATCGTTACGGAAGTAAAGAGAACAGTGGATAATGTTTAGGAGGATGGCAAGAAAAGAGGGAAGACTCTAAATACGTCCATTAACATTGATGCCTCTACTAAACACTAGTGTGCTTAAGATGCAAAACTCTGACAAAAACACAAATTTTGTGTTATGAACTTTGATCAGTGATTGTAAATATTATCACTTTCATCAAATTATCTATATGGGAAGTTATGCCCTGGACATGCTTTTGACCTTCAACAGTGATCTTAATCTCCGAGACTATTACAGGTACAGCATCTGCATATTGTTTAGCGATGATACATCTTCGTGAGTTGCAATAAAAAAATCTTTTGATACAAATTATTCTCTATTCAGTGTTTTGACCACAGACCTTACCGTGACATTGACCTGTCTCAGAATCTTTATTTAGTTGACGGCACAAACTCATGTTAAGTTTCATCAAACTGCTTACTTTGACACACAAGTTATTAACTGGATTTTTTTCCCTTTAACTATAAGCATCAAACTCAGGACAAGGTTTTAACCTTCCTGCATCCTTCACCTTTGTCACTTGAATTATGTAATAAGCATTTAGTCCAGGGCTTTAATTTATCCTTGTGAAGTCTTAAGATAACTGTACTGATGCAAGAGTTATGCTTTTAGACAGTTTTAGACTAACCTTCAGTTGTGATCTGGATGTTCATCACATCCTCAACACACAGAGGATCTGCTTTATTTGAATATCACGGTCAAACTGTCTTTTAACTTTTAAGTTGACCCATTTGAAACTAGAGGACTGGCTATATTAAAAAAATATTTGAGGACAGACAGACAGATGGACAACACTTACAGCCCCCTCTAGCAAGGCATACAAAAAGGAAAGTAAAGATGAAATAAAGCTTAGGGAAGTATCATATTATGTATTGGCTTTATCCAAGTGGTTTAAACTCCTTTGAGGATATGATCTTCACTGCATCATTCATACTTGCACTTTCATTTAATGTGTATCAGTTGTCTTGTACCTGCAAGAATGACTTGTCTACATAATGGGATAAAATGCAGGAGTAGGGGAGGAATGAGAAAGTATGAGATAAGGAAAGGGTAATGCAGAATTGAAGGTAGGTTATAATTAATAAATATATTTCATTAGTAAGTGGACATACGCCATCCACTACAAAAAGTATTAATACCATGAAAAATCCAGTTCTAAACAGATTCGTTCTGAGTTAGCAGCATATCAAGAAAAGGCCAGTCAAAGGCCAGGTGTGAGGTGAATCTTCCCCAAAATATGGGATGTCATGTGCGCAGCAAACTTCACAGTACAGATACTTGATAAGGGAGACTGGATGTGAGGCAAACCTTAAAATGACATACCGAGTGTTAGTAAATGTGAGGTAGTTACACTCTTCTCGGATGTGGCTCATTCCTTTCTTATAAAAGGAGGAGGAACACAGTGTATGTCCAGGTAATACAGTCACAGTACACAAAGATACACTCCCTGGATTTGCTCTTCTCATTGTCTTTGGTTTCCAATTAACCGTACTCCAATAATTGGTGTGAAGGAAAGCACTGCAGAAACCCATTACTCTAGGTCTTAAGCAGTCCTCGGCAGATGAAATACGTATGTCCGAGAGACAAAACCAATCCATCATAAGGCCAGCAGCTTTTCTTTTCCAGGCAAACCAGCACCTCTTCACACTTGGGTCAGAGGGATATGTGTGGTTACTTTCCATTACCAATTAAGGCATCACACTGGCTAGGGCTCAAACCCCTACAATTGATATATGAAAGTGGCCCCTGAAAACTTGTCCAAAGTATCCGCAGGTACAAATTTTCAGCAAATACTCTGTTAGGCTTTGTGCACCCAATCTTTTCCACTTGTCCTTCTCAGTGCACCAGTTTTCCCAGTTCCTTATATCTTTACTTCACTCTAAACTAGATCATACCCAAACACAGTTCAGTACAATTGACTGCACTGAATTACCATAAAGCAAACCAAGACACTTCTCACAAGTAACCTGATCCATTCAATAATCCTTTAAGCAAATTAAAATGTATATTTTTATGTTCTATACACCTTTGTAGTAATTTCAATGTGGGAAAACGAGTGAATTAATTAGAATGGTAAAAATCAATCCCACCCTCCCTTCATTCAAAGAAGGGAAGTAAGTTTAAACACTATATTTGTTAACAATTATAAAAAAATTTAAATCCTATCTTTTCATAATAGCATTATATGTTGCCAATCTTTTAGTCAATAAATTTCTTGGCAAATCATTGACACCGCTGTGGATCTGTGATTTTCTTTCGGCAGTGAAACTCAATTTTTTATTATGCAAGAGCAATCCGGTTCACCTCATATTTGAAGGACGGACATGATTTTTTCAAAGCTTCAATAACTACGTCATCTCAACACTGATAAAAAGGCTTCTGTAATAACAACAACTATTTCAATAATCTTCATTCCATCAAGTGAATTATAAGAAGAGCTGCATTTCAAAAAAGCTAAATTAGAGCTCATATCCTTTTTTGCAGTTTCCCCTTGGTGAGAAGAGTTAGCTTTATCCTGGGTTCTGACACTTGTGATAGTCAACTAAGCGCACCCGACCAACTGTACATGATCGAAGGATTTTATCCATTTCACGGGTTAGGAGTCCAGACTCATCTCATTTAAAATTCAAGATAATTTATTCTGGGCATCACAACAGTATCCTATGGAAGACACAGCATAAGGCATTATTTTTTCTAAGTTCATGCTGTGCATATAATTGTTAAGAGTGATGAAATATGTTCCCTAAAATACTGAAACACCAAGCAAAGGAGTCCAGCACATTTAGCCTTTTTAAGATATTAACATATAATCGAGAATGAGGTTTGCCCTGTTGCCGTTTGTTTGTGATTGTCAAATATTATGATGTAACCTTTGTAGGAGCATTTCTATGCAATGGTATACCTTATTTAAAGTGATATAATTTGCCTAAACCCGTTTTTTAATCCCAGGCGCACTCTTAATAACAGGCTGACTACTGCTTTCCAACGACTGTGGAGCGCGACTTATCCCATTCTCACGTGTAAACCACCACCCCTCACCACGACCACGTGCAAATCCCTCTTTTGTTTGTTAATATTCGCCTGACAGCATGATGCCCTTGCAATGACCACCGCCGCCCCGCAGCTGACCTGACGTTGTAAGATGACCACTGAAGATGATGACCCCCTCCCTCCTACAGTCAAGAAGTCACTTGTATCAGCCATGCCACCCGATCTGCGGCGTTCCTCTCGGTCGTATACATTTGGGACCGTAGAACTTTTGTGGGTCTCTCTCCGGTAATGTCTCTGGGCCTGATGAATAAAGGAAATGGTTGCTGAAAAAAAGGCATTGCAGAAAACATTGCAAATGTGGACGAATGGAACATAATTCCACCTTTCTTGACGTCATAGAAAAGACCAAAGAGGGCGCATCAAGACTCTTCACCTCCACCTCCTGAACTGGGATTCCTTGCTATGCTTCTTCCAGCCAAGACTTCTAATACATTTCTTATACCGCACAAAGTCTCTCCAATAATTTAAGGATTGAATTAGAAACATAAACTGAAGATAGAAACGTTCCCAAAACATGATGACTACAAGAAAGAGAATACTTCAAAGTGCACACGCTGGATATCGTGGCTCGTCACCTGATAACAAGATATTGTCACAGTAATAACTGTCATTACCAATTGTAGACTGCTTGTGTACTTCACTTTCAATGTTTGATAAGACAATATATCTGTTAAAGTACAGATGCTTATAAATCGATATACATATTGTCTGCTTTGATGTGGAGATTTTTGTCTTGTAGTGAGATATTGCTAAACATGGAAGAAAGAAAGGAGGAAGGATGGCAAAGAGTGAATATATGTGAGTGTTTGAGAGAGGGGCTAATTAAGTGTACTAATGGAACCCTAGCTTTAACAAGTAAAAAAATATATATATATCAAATAAATAAAATAAAAAGCAAAGACAAAGAGGCCTATTGGTAGGGGACAGAGTGAACGGCAAGCACATGAGGTATTTACGTAAAGGTCAGCTGGGGAGGAGAGGGACTGTAAAGCAAGCATATGCATAATCTGAGGAAAGGTCAGCTGGGGGAACACGAGGGAGGAGGGGGCAGGAAGCATACAACAGCTTCATTCAACTGCTCTAATTCTCTAGTGTATTATTAGACCACACAATATTAGCAAAAGACAGCTTAATATTGTACACTCTTAACAACTTGAGATCACATCCATGTAACAGCAAATCTTATTAATTTCCACCCAAAATTATGATCACTACATACCTGCAACCATCCCTGTACACCAACAGTTCTCTCAGAAATGGTGCTTTGTACAAAATACAAATCCTCTCAATTCTATGATTTTGTACACCTAACACGTCACATCCAATACCTAGCTTCACTCTTACCCTTATTCCTCATTTTCTTCACATTCTGAACTCCCTATCCAAAGTCTAAGATTTTCAATATATTTTATTTTGTAAGATAACAAATCCAGTACAGAAATGAAAAGTTTGCTTCTTACTGTCCAAATTTCTTTCACCCTTTTCATCTTCCTTTGCCTTCTTTTCAATTACCTTTCTTCCTCCTTAACCTCTATGCAGGTATCTAAATTTAGTTACCATCCAGATATCCACAACACACTTCATGTACCTAAAATTCTATCTGTTTAACTACATTTCCTTTTTGACTCTTCCAGATATAATATCCATGCTCTTATATGCAACATAAAATTATTTAAATCCACTTTTTTTCACTACAGACTATAATTTTTTCTAATACTGTACTGTACCTCCTTACAAGTAGAGTTGTTGTTGTTGTTGTTATCACGAGTACAACTTTATCATCCATCAAAAACATTAGTCCTGGTTATAATATATAGCAACATTCTACAATCCTATTTCCCCATACCTTTAATCACAACTTTCCACAACATTCACTACAAAGGCACATCATCAAACTAGGGATTCACTTTCAGTATA
Source organism: Homarus americanus (assembly GCF_018991925.1). Lineage (NCBI taxonomy): Eukaryota > Metazoa > Arthropoda > Malacostraca > Decapoda > Nephropidae > Homarus > Homarus americanus. The sequence continues at coordinate 2,194,955 of NW_024720555.1, forward strand.
GGCAAAATCAAACTCCTATAACGGGGAGGATACACACCTGCAACATTAACAAAACAATGAACGCAATTCTATTAAGAGTAATGCCCCATCAATTAAGAATAAGCTTGGTCTGCATATTTCAAGAAGTTCCATTCATTACCATGGCAAAAATTAAATGGGATGACCTAACACTGATTGGCTGTTTTGTTTTTTTCAACCACACTTGCACTTAACCTAAACATTGCCCCTAGATTTACTATACATTTCTCACTGGCATTCATTGTTCGTGTTTTACTGTCTATTCTTATGCTTTCCGAACCCTTGTGTATATTTTCTTAGTAACCGAGGTGACATAACCTTTCTATGTTCGTGTTTCTCGTGCAAACAACACGGTGAACGCTAATGAAACTATGTAAAAAATCTCTATAATAAGTGTTTTTATTTTATCTCTATCTTAAATTTCATAGGTGAAAAAAATAAAAAATAAATAAATAAATATGTTCCTGAAAGGTATGGGAAGATTATATATGCAAGCCTGTCTTCACTTCCATGTCCCTTGGGGAACAAGACACCAGGAATATAACTCACATCAAAGAAAATAAGAATACATATAGCACAAAGGAAACTTTTCCTTATTCAAAACAAATCAATAATAATAAAAGGCAAGGAAAGACATCATACCCTAATATGCCTCTTTCAGCAACTGTAATAATTCTCTCCCTTTATCATCAAAACAAACAACACTGGACCCTCACTGTACGAGCATTCATCATATGCGAAATCGTTTTTATGCGGTGACCCTATTCCTATCCATAATTAATTTTAAGCGGAAAAGATTCCCTATTATGTATTCTGTAGAATACTGTATATGGCGCAAAAGTTTTATATTGTATTATGTTTATTTCAAAGCCTCATAAGAGTATTTTAATGATTTTTCTAAAACTTTTATTGCATTAATGCTCCAGAAATGGTTGTGAAATGTGGCACAGTGTGCGTGTGTGCTGCGCTGTCTGTAATGTCACAGGACACGGCTGGAGTGGCGCGTCAGCCACTCTACACACTTTCACTTTCCACACAAACACTCATGCTTTTCACATGTCTTAGTTTATTGTTTTATATTATATTTTAAAGTTTTTTATTATATTATCTTTTTCTAACCCACATTAGAGTATTGTAATGATTTTTCCACAACTTTTATTGCATTATTATTGACTCTTAGTAGTTGTGAAACATATCCCAATTTTTCCCATAAGATTAAGTACTATTCACTATATGCAGCTTCCCATTATGCCGTGTTGTCGCAGAATGCAACCATAGCATAAAGCGAGGGTCAGGTATATTGCTCCAATAATACATTACTTGCATTCACACATATTACAATTATGAAAAGAAAAAAGAAAGTCTAGTCCTTTTGAACATAACCCACACTTAAATATACTCTGCAATAAAGTCTATACTGTACCTAACTTCTCCTTTAACATCTAAACATTTCCTAATTATACTACACAAGCTTACTGAATTCACTCTCCAGTACAAAATGTCTGTACCTCTATGCCCTCATCTGTATAAGACAGAACATTTTTTTTTAAATATCCACTTCCCTGCATCACCTTAAATCGGCACTATGTTATATTGATATCGGTTGGGATTTCAATCGCATGCACATCCTCATTCTCTCTCATTTATAAGGGTCAACTTTGCTTTCAGTGCATTTCTGATTTTTCTACTTTAATTGTTACTATCTTTTTTCAGTCTACAAACTCATTATTCCTCCATATCATAACAAACCTCAGTGTCATCATTACTTTACATCTGGTTTAAATCTGTGAGCCAGCAGCAACACATCCTTCCCTAAGTGTCACTATTGCTACCTGGATGTTTTTCCAACATGATAATCATACATCCTGCATCTCATCCTGTCATCTCCTTGGTCTTTCCCTCCCCCTCCAAACATCCATAAGTACATGCAAATTATAAGTTGGTTGCAGAGGGGGAATATGTTTTCTTCTTCAATTGTGAACTTGGGGACACAGTTCTCTGAGCCTTCTCCTCTTTCATTCCACTAACCAACTTCCAAATAAAAAATGGGCGATTGATCCTGAACAATTCCATATAGCCAGCAAGGTTAAGATGTTAAATTTACACGCCTCAGGGTCCTAACTTATCACTGAAATCTAAAAAACAAATAAACTTAAAAATTAAGATTATCCTTCACTTTAAAATGAGTGAAAGTTGAAGAATGTTTGCTCCACCCTGTGTAACCATGTAAGTGGTGATCCTTGTGACATCATATTATGGCCTTTGTCACAAATAAAAGTGGATCAGAGTAGCAAAATTCTCCCAGCTTCTTCCAAAACTTGGATAACTTCATGTCTCAGGTTATCCTTTCTCAACCCAATATGAAGGTGAAACAGGACCATCTCAATTTATTTGAATTTTAGACCCTAGTGTCATAAGACAAGTTAAAGCCTTGAGGCTGAGGGATTCATCTCTCAGATTTGATTGCTACTCCGAGTTACTTGATTCTGACACATATAAATATACAGTAATTAAGATATAAAACAAGGAGATTATCATAGCATTAAAAATTAGGAAAAAACAAACACTTTCTAAAAACTAAGAACACTAAATAAAAATATTAAAATACAGTAACTTTTACAACATCTTTGTTACATATAGAATTTCAACACCTAAAAAAAAAAAAACTTTAAAGTAAATATATGATTCTAGTTAAATTATTTTAAACTCAAGAAAAAATAAGAAAAGTACTTAAAACTTATGATGCATCACAGACTTAGTACTACTAACAAAATACAACATTAGAGAATATGTTTGTCTACAATAATAGTAACTAAAGTTATGTCATTTACTGTACACTGTTACTCGGAAATACTGTACCCAAAATAATTTACGGTTGATTAAGTGATTTGTAAAAGGCACAATGCCATTTTTTTAATCCTTCTTTGTGGCACGGGCACAAACTCACCCTTGATTACAGTTGCTTCAGGGCTTGCATTTATGATAGGTTCCAGACAAACCACACTTTAGGAAAATGGAAAGCAGGAGATGAAAAAACCATAAATTCCAGCAAAATATAAATTAAATCTGTTCCTTTTCTTTAGTTACCAATTACTCGCCCTGAGAAGAGTCGTGTGAGTCTGTTCTCTATGTACAGCCAACAAAAGAAATTTCTGCACCTTTATGGCGTTATACAATATGACACACCGAAACTAGAATTCTGAACAACGCTCATTTATGCGGGTAATTCCCGTTAATTTCTCTGTATTAACTATATGTGTTAAAAAAATACACCATACTGGTTATACAATACATCACACAACCAGAAATACCAACCTTCCCAAATTCACACGGCCTCAGTCAGTGATCGTTGCCGAGGCCATCAGACCAAGGGGTGCAGAACATTTTTGGCTGACTGTACCTCACAACCAATGTCTATAGCATAACTTAAGAAAGGCAAGACTGGCATTACCTATTCCTGGTATATACATAAACTGAGACAACAAACAAAGATTCATAGCTTTAAAAATATATCAGTACGCTTAAGTTAGCATCGTGCTCATTTTGGGAAGACTAATTTGTTCCAATAATTTGAGAATGAGAAAGTATTGTTATGGATACAATAAAATGAATGCTTGTGAGCGGATGTAACGGTAAACTTAATTTTTATCCAATAGTAGCACAAGTCTTGTGATTTAGTTCTCCAGGTTATCTTTTTCTATAAGGTGACAAATTAAGCACAGTTATGAATAATGAATTCCTTACTTACAGTGATTATGAGCTCAACTATTCACTAATTTCCTCATATTTTGTATGTACTGCATATAAATTACTAATGCAAACCATTTATAATTTTGGTAAACCCACAAACACTGTGGTTGTACAAAGACCCATTTTCATCAACTTCTACGCACATGGGACAGTAAATCACTTTACAAATACTGTAACAATACATATTTCAACCCTTTAAGTCCTAGGCTTTGTGGTATGATACAGTAGTCTGGGCCAAGTCTTCCTGACATCTTGTACTGACAGGTTGTTTATACAGTACACTGTCTAAAACTCTTCACCATCATTTTTATACTTTAGCTAAACCTCTTCTTCATCATCATATTCCTGTCTATCATTCCATCAATCGTGTTGCTACTGCACCTATTCCTACGTTGACTCTTATGCATGTAATTGGCTGTACTTGCAACTTTCTTTTCACCTTGGTGTTTCTAGAGTAACTGACCAGCTGTGAAAAAATTTGAGGGTGAATTATTACTATTGGTGACATGTGGCATCAGATTCAGGTCGTGACTGCTCCGGGATATATGAAACAGGGCGGGATACACCAACCCACATCACGTACATGAGTAGGACTCTGGTCCCAAGTGAGAGAGATCAGTGGGGTAATAATGAAAGGGTTAAAGTGAGCAGTCACAATAAAATAACAATTTTATTTCTGATTCAGCACCGAGAGCCAGCCACAAAATAATTGTTTAAGAACATTCAGCACAGTACTGTAAAGATATACCTTGATTTACAATAACTATTTATATTTCAATAATGAATAATTCACAAATTTTTTCGTTACAATATATTTTTTTTAATTTTATTATGATTTTTTTAAATGTTATTCGTGAAATAAATATTACATATGTTCCAAGCGGTATGAATGACTGCAACATTTGTACGAACATGATTCTTAACGGATGTTACCGTATATCAGTTTCACTCAACACTCCCCAACCTCCCAAGGCTGTTCAAGTGAATCAAACTTATGACTTCAACACAAACATTATCATCATTAACAATTTGTAGGAATACTATTAAAACTGTTTAACGCAATATTTTGTTGCGGATATATTACTGGATGAATGATGGATTTAGCCAAAAGCCTTAAACTTATTTCCCTTTTTATGCTTCTTTACATGGTAACTATTTAAATTTTTTTTTTAAATCTCACCACTGCATAAATTGATAGTCCACTATTTAAGGTGAACTGCAGTGTCATTTCATTACATGTTGCATTTTTTTCAAATGTATCTCCCAATTTATAATGGTGATCAATGAAGAAATACAAATCAATCAACAATAAGGTTTACAGTAAGGCATCCCTCTCCTACATCGAGACCTGTACCCGAATATCAAACATGTCAAGAACAAGCTGAGTCATGTTTATACTTAACCACTGTACAGTACTGTATTTCACACTTCTCTTTTCCTTGTTTAATTTTTACACCTTCTGAGTGTCACATACTGTATACATACTGCTTATGTATGCATTCTTCTATAGATAAGCTTGGTAAGGCTAATCTATCTTTCATATATATATAATGAGGGGAGGGGGAGTATTACAACTGCCATTTTTATAAAGCAGATTGATTAGTTCTATTTGAAACAATTATAAATTTAATCCAAGTAGTCTGAATAATCACACTTGTATCTTGCTAAGGAATTTATCACCTCTTGATACATAACACTATGGAAGCCCTGGGATACCTTATCTTTCTGTTGTGCATTAACACATTATTCATAAATCCATTGAGTATCCAGTAACAGTGCACTTGTCAGACATTGGTTAGTGGAAAAAAACATGGACTGGTAACTAAAATTAATACTGCAAGGAAGGGAGGTGGTGTAATGTAGTTTTATCAGTCACCAGTCCACTGTAAAACTAGTATTAGTAAAAACACAAAACGTCAAACACTTCTGGTACCTTATGAGCCCATACCTGCGCCATACGGGCCTCAATCTCTTGTTCCTGCTGTAATGCTTTCACGAATGCGGCTTTCAGGCGGTTTGTGTGCTCCTGCTTGAGTGCTTGTTTGATGTTGGTTGTAACACACAACTCACACACCACCTTCACATCCCTACCATTCTCACCCTTGACTGCAAATGGAAAAATTTTACTTAAAAATTGTGTCTAACTTTAAGTGAATCAAGTGAGTGACAAAACAGTGACTTTATAAACCAACTTCAAAAAATATTTAGTCTAACACAAAGGTTTATAAAAGTTTACAATATGAGCATTGCAAAAGTTAATTACAAAACATATTGGACTAACAGAGTAAAGACATTCAACATGTTTCAAATGATTCTATGTATCACTTTCTTAAATTATAACAAGTTTAAAGCATTTTAAATTTCATGTGCCAAAATAAGGCAAATCTGAATTATGAAAAATTTTGCACGATGCCTCCAACAAAGTTGATGCATGATTTACTGTAGTTGTATTTTATTGTGTTTGTATACTGTACAGTATACAGTATTTGTTTTTACCAACAATGTAATTATTTAGGTCAGCTCTCAAAGTTTTCAGGTTGTCCTGCAGTCTTTTTTTTTTCTCCAGTACATTGGTGTTATCAACATTAACACAGTTCAGCCAATAAAGCAGGTAAGGTGAGGTAAGGTAATGGTTTACCTTCCTTGTATAGTAATTAGTGCTTTATGTAGCAATAAATGTTGTTTGTTACCTTCTTGATACAGTGATACAAGTACAGCATACGTAAATGTGATTATATGCAAGGACCCCACTTCTATCAGAAATACATTATATGAAAGAGAACTTCAGCTTTACACGGGTGATGCATGAAAATACGTTCAACGCCACTTCCTGACTCTCAGTACAGCAGTTCTTTGTCAAATGGATGCCCGTGTAATGTGAATCTGCCCGTATGCGACACTAATCTGCCCATCATGAAGACAAACCCACTTACACAAACTATCAAGTGGCCCCCATTTCAAATTTGGTGCACATGAAGCCTCACTTGGCCATCTACAAGTCCAGCCCCTTCCCATAGAGCAATAACCTGGCTGGCTAAATATTCAGAGTACTTGTACCAATATCTAAATATCTGGTGGGTTTCTATTGAAAATTTTAATTAAAAAATAATACATCTTTAAAATAATCTCCAATGCAGCTGTACAGTGTGTAAAATACTTCAGTTACCAACATTGTAAAATTAACATTCCAGTTACCAACAGCGTAAATCTATATTTAACTATCTTGATAACTTCTTCACTCTCTGGCTTCCATGTAAATTTATAGGTTTACTTCTGTTTAACTCATGTATTCCCCAACATCAATCCTCTCTCGGCATACACCAAGGCAATCTCAAAATTAATAATTACATTATAGTTACACATACAGGTGCTGTACTGAGAAAATAAAAAGAAACATGGTAGTGAGACAATATACAGTATGCACACACACACAGTATGCCAGGGTCTCAGAATTTTTTTAAATTCCAACTTTTTTTCCCAAGTTATCGATTCATTGTCAAGATTTAGCAATACAGTACACTAAAATTTGAACAAATTACTTACCCTTAGACTTAAGTGAAGCCTTATCCCATTTCCATGCTGGGGTAAAGTCAGTGCCACACTGCGTACAGATGAAGGGTGTTGGGTGGGGATCTGACATTTTGCCGTTCAAGAGAATGTGTTCCACACACTGCTCAAGGCCCAACAAGTATATAAATTCTGTGTTGTTTGGATTTGGGATGAAGTGCATCTCTGGCGGTGGTGGTTTGGGTGGTGGAATCTTAAAGGAAAAAAATACTTCTGAATATATTACACTAACAGATCTTAGAATTAAGGTTAATAACTGTTACCAATTTTTAAAGATCCTAGTATTTGGGTTAATAACTGTTATAACTTCCAACAGAATTTTATTAGGAAGCTCGGCTTCATAACTTCACTCGACAAGGATTTTTTTCTTTTGAATGGGAAAATCCAGATATTTGATTCACATTCCAGGTGCCAGCTTTCAACCCAATCTACTTGGATAATTAATAAGTCTTACTCTTACCCTGAGCAGCGTCTTCTCTAACTGTTTCCGGAGAGCCAGACGGGCCGCTGCTTGCCGTTGGGCAGGTGTGTGAGTGTCCTCCATTCTGCTGTTGTTGCTGCTACTACTGCTGCCACTGCTGCTCACAGGCTGTTTACCATGAACAAAACAACATAGCAATAACCAAAAGTTTTAAATTAAAGTTATTTCTTTGTGAATAACCCAAAGAACTAAAAATAAGAACTGTAAATATCCTTAACAAAATTAAAAAGGGAAAAATATTTTTAATAACACAATTGAGAAGAATTACCTTGAAAGAAGAGACAAAATAAAAGTGTCCATAATAATTATGTGAAACAAACTGTGTATCAATAAGATCTGGATAATAATGCACAAATATTTTCAGCCTTGAAAAACATTGTAAGTTATAGTTAACTTACCTAAAAAAAAATATTAGTAATCATAAAGAGATGAAATTCAATTAGACCAACATGTAAACATCATATGTAGGAGTCAAAATAATCCCCATGTTACCTTGTACCTACAGTCATAAATCCCCTCCTATGAGCTTGAGAATGATACAGCACAGTACAGCAATATTGTATCATCTGCCACACATCATCAAACTCTTTAATTTTACTATTACTTTTTGCTTAGTGAGCCCAACTATAAAAGTAATACTGTACAGCAAAAACTACTAATATAAATTAAAGTTGTTCTAAATTATACTGTGAAAACCTTTATGCTACATTACCAAAGGTCACTCTAGGAGGAGATTCACATTACTGCTATAGTACACTTTGTGATACAGTACTCCAATGAAGTCAGTCTACTATCTTGCTGAATCTAAGAACACTATGTTGTGGATGGTGGTGCCTGTTTGCCCTACAACTGAAGAGCTGCAGGTTATACAAAAAGGGAAAGACGTACGTATGCACTGGAGTAGTTCTAGTCATGACGTTCAAGAAATAATATACTTTTACAATAAAATGCAGCTATTAATCACATACATCACCTGGACTCACTGGGATGACCATTTCCATCCGACTATACATTTAGTTATTCAATTTACGTGGTGGGGGGAAGGGGGTACATATTGCTAGTAACACTCGGTTGAATGTCATAGTGCCTTAGCAGCTATCCTGTGATTATTATCAAGTGATTAAAAAAAATGCAAATATACTTGACTTCAAAGGTGTCTTAAGTAATGAACATGTAAAGTCTAGATTAGTGAGACAGAGAAGAGAGAAAAGGGAAAAATGTATGAAAGTTGTATTTATTTTAAATTCTAACCATTTCATTAAATGTCCAGCTAACTTTTTTTTCTATAAATTTGGTGATGGTAATGCAAGAACATTTTAATTTGTATGCATATGAAATAATTTATAGTGTACAGGTTATTGTGTATTTTCTGTGTGCTTCCATGTGCGAGTTGTGTCACTGTAAGAAATGTTAAAAGCATCTGTGCATTGTACTCTGTGACCTGTCAAAATATATGTTCATGATTTATTGCAGAGATGGACAAATATAAAGAAATGTTACTGTAAGCCATGAGCAGTGTGCTCTGTATAAAGTATTTGGAAATGTGTTCATAAATTATTGCGAAGACCATCACTATACAGCCACTATATAGTACAGTATACAAATATTACCAAGACATCATCATAATATTTATCAACTAAACCAGTACACAACAGCTCAAGTCCCATCTAAAACAATTGCTCTTACATTAGTTTCCTTTATCTTATGCAAAACATTGCAAGACAAGCTTCTTAGTTCCACTTTTTTTTTACCTATTCTAACACTCCCTTCACATCAAAGTAAAGACAGATGAAAATCCCTGCGAAAAGATTTAAACATTAGGCGACATTATTCAAGCAGTGTGCAATAAGAGGCACAACAGTTGAGGCGCACTACTGTATGTGTTTGCGCCTGGGAGTGAAGCCGAGCTCCAGCTCTGGGTGATCATGGGGGGGGAGGGGAGGGGATGAGTGACGGTGGTAATGTCAGATCATGAAGCCAGCCAAGCACAACTAATAATAATAATAATAATAATAATAATAATAATAAAAAATAAAAAATATATAAAATATAAAATAAAAATGCAAGTGGTCAGCAAACTACATTATGTCCCATCATTAGCACATTTTTCACTAAAAATAATTCAAGGAAAATTGGCCTGATTGAGAATCATGTGAGTGAAACCGCAGTGTGATAAAAGCAGGTTAAAAACAAAAATAATAATAATCCATGCCCTCATCTGTCATAACTGTTTCTAGAGACTGTAAAAATATCTAGATGTATAAAAATGATAGAGATAGAGAGACAGTCTAAGTCTTTCCACTGCATCTTAGCATGTCCTTGTTTCTATTGAATAGTTTTCAAAGTTCACAAATACTGAACAAAGTCCTTTTTTGAGCCCACTGTATGTATACTATTTTACTTATTTATATAGCTTCTATTTCTTGCTAATTATTCCCAATTTAGATTTGTATTTATATGTCTGTTTTGCTCACATTCTCCTCAAGTTGTTCCTGCTACCCAAGAGGGTTAATAAAATAATAAATTACAATCAGCCAAAGTTTTGATGAACAAATCAAATGCTGCTATGGATCGCTACATTTACTTTGCACTTGGGAAGTCTTCAGTCACAAGATGTGATATAACATTCCCTTGTAATTAGTCTACAACAGCCACAGTGGCTCAGTGCTGGTGCTGTATATAAATCTGATCCACCCTCTGTTATTTTAATTTTATTGGCTACATTTTCCCAGATTACATGTGTCTGACCTTCCCTTTAAACTTAAAAGATCAATCTTTTGGACCTTACTCCAACAGTTATTCCTTTTCCCTTTAACTTAACTTTAGTTACTTTACAACAATTTGTATTTTGCCATTTAGTTTTGAACTATTAAATCTCAGCAAGAGTGGCTCACAAAAGTATAAATATACAAATGATGTGTAATTCAAATAATTATACTACATGTACAGTGTAACTTGATACAACTGCTTTTACTTCACACAAAAGCTGAACTGATACAGTATTACAAACAACATACACTGTAAATACCAGAAAAACTCATGGTATGGATAAGATCTCTGATGAAAATGACAAATATCAATGGACTATAAGATACTGGTACAGTATACTGTATACAAGGCACAAGAGGATGAGCCTGATTGATGAGAACATCATTGAAGGAACAAGCTACGGTCAGCCATAGTAAGGCACTTTTCATATTGGGGAAAAAATTCTAACTTCTTTATAACTTTACGGTATACAAGTCATATGGTCTTTATACTTTATGGAGAAATATCATTCACAATTTTCAACAACGAGTGAGGGCAAATCATAGAATTCTGAAATTCCACAGAAAAAGGTTCATCCCTGTGGAGTTGAAGTATCAATTCTTTTAACCGTACAGTATTTAGCATTGAAACCCACAAGCAGCTAAATACAAATCTGATGATTTTTATGCTCGGAGACAAAAGTTTGAACCAATCTTTATCCTGAGCTCTTTCCAATTCTAACACTGAGATGATAGAATCAAGAGCCCCACACACACACTGAAATTCACTCATTATTGGTGTTGTAACAGTACAGTATGTATTCTGTAATTTTCAAAAGCAAATAAAGTAGATCCTGAAACTAATTAATACTGAATAGCAGGAAAAACTTCATTATATGAGCAATATAGAAAAATGGCCAACGTGAAAACGACAAAAGTATTACAGTATATTATGCTTTGAGTGTCTTTGTTTCCAGAGCATGACTTTATGACAAACTGCTGGATGTTTATTGGCAATTAGTGATGCAGCACATGGAGGAAAAAAAATTAATAAGTGTTAAATACAACCATGAATAAATTTGCAGCCGAGAATTATTAAATCACCCAATCAAAACCAAATTTCTAATGGAAATCAAGTAAGTAAAGAAATTTGGGAACACACAGAACAATGATAAAATGCAATCACACAAAATGGAAGAAAAGCAAAAAGAATTGCTGATTCTTTGGCAACAAAATGAAAATGGGACATAGAATGGGGTATTACTAAAATAAGGAAATGATAATACTAAAAAAGCACAGATGAAAGAAAAGAGGAATAATGATAATAAAAAAAAATGAAGCTGGGAAAGTGTAAAATAAGGGAAACTGAAAAAGAATGCAAGAAAATGAGAAATAACAAGTGCAATATAAATCAAGTTGGTGATATTATTATTTGTAAGAAGCAAAGGTAATAATAACTAATAGCTAAATAAGTATGTTATCTTTCTCTGAAAAAGTATCAGGTATGGAAAAAGGAAACAATAAATGTTCTAACCACAACATTGTGTATGAATGTGTGTGACTAGCCATATAAGTCTGTGTGTGTGAACACTGTGCATGAATGGATCTTTGTTTGCACACATGTGACGGCATATGAACCTGTGTATAGGATTAGGTATCAGTGAGTGAATGTCTGTGAATATGTGTAATTTTACTTTATACTGTATGTGACTAAAACCTTTGAGTCAGCTGCAGCATACTGTATATCTCTTAAAAAATAATGTCAATAAATTAATAAACACCTGATAACCCATCTCTTTGTCTTTGCCGATGACTTGCTAATGGTTAGTCATTAATTCAATCAAGAAAGCACCTGTGTGTTTCCCTCTGTGAATTATCAATATACAAGAATTTACTAGCAGCACCATGTCAATACAAAACTCACATTATGTACTATCAATAATGCATCTACTATAAATAATTTGAGAGAAGTATATTAACCACTGAACAAAGGCTGTATCAGGGCTGTCTGACCAAAGAACAATTCTATTGTCTTTGCATGGTGGCAATCTGGTCTGCATTTACAAAGATAACAAATAACTATTATTACTGACAAACAAACCACACACTAAATGCCTCCAACAAAGCAACAGCATTTTAAGTCCTGTGAGAGTGTTCTGGCTCTTAATAGACAGCAGGCAGGTGACTCATACACAACATCTTACAAACTTTACAAAAAACATCTCATGTTCTTTGACAAGTGTCCACCCAAAAACTATTGTATCCACTTGTTGAAATGATATGAACCGCTGGACTGTTAATTTGTCACATATATTTTCTAAGTCTAAGTAATACTTAACCCTTATCCGACATATTCCGCAACAGATGCAGTTAGAATGACTGGAATTTGCGCCCTATCAACAGAGGGCTAAAGATTTAATCTAACATTTTATTATTTATTCTCATGTTCTGAGTAAGTTTAGAGCATAAGCAACTATCATTTTATGTTTACTGTATTTATTCTGATGTTCCAAGCCAATTCACCATAAGCATCCAACATTTTAACTGTCCTTATAAACTATTCTTAAGCACTTATCATTTTAAGTTTTATTTTAGTATACTTTAACTACTATGGGATGGTGCAAGAAAATTACAATGTTTTCATTTCAATGAAACTTGTGTCTCAGATATGCTGCAGCTAACAGGTTACAACCAAAAGAAGAAAATATGCAAAAATATCTTATATTGTCTATGTAAAGCATAGTAATAAAAAAGCAAATTATTGCATAAAAAGCATCAGCTACTACAGCTGATTTCATACATTTAAAAATAAACTTTCAAAATAAATCAACTATAATTTTACACTTAACAGAATATTCAAAGTTAACTAAACACCAGAACTAGATGTTGCAATAAGCAGTCTGCACTTTGGGTTCAACTCGCCTCTCATTTGGGAAAATACTACAAAATTTAGTATTTTCACAAATAAAATATTTTCCCCCAAATCAGAAAGCAAATTGGCAAAACACAATTGAAACTAAAGAGAGGTATTGCAAGATCAAGCCTGGCTGAGTTGCAGCATGAGGATGATGTGCGAACCTTTATGAGGGCACGGTCGGCTGATGGATGTGTGGGGTGAGGGGTAGACGTCCGCACCTTGGAGATGGACACCTGGGAGGGAGAGTCCAAAGGCCCTGGGCCGGGGGATGACGACGATGCTGGAGAATCTTTGCGAATGATCTCCACTTCACGGGACAGGTTGAATGGAAGATTTAGATTGGGTGGTAGCCCCGTCAACAAATTGCTGGAACTGCCACTGCTACCTCCATTACTGGACTTGCTACTACTGTTGCTGGAACCATTACCTCCACCAGTACTGGTTAAGGTGGTGCCTGAGGGAGAAATACATCTTAATGGAAAGCTAATGGTTTGTTTGTCTGTCTGTCTGTCTGTCTCCTGGTCTGCTCATTCATTTCCACACTTACTTGTTTGACTCTCTCTATCTCTTAGCCTTACTCATATCTGTTCTACATGGGCAAATTTTTGCAAACCAAAAAAAGAAAGAAAGAATTAAAATATTGAGATACAACAGACCCTTGATAAGTAAAATAAGTTGATAGCCAATAAAAATTTTGATCCACAAACCACGTTCCAAACTCAAATAGCTGGATTTATCCAGATGTTTGAGACTAGAAATATTATTATAGTACTGTATTACAGTACAGGTATATCATAAAAATAGTACATAAATGTACACAGGCTAATTTACTTTCATCTCATGTTGAACAGTGCTCAATATATCCATTCTTATCTACAAGTAACATATTTGGACAGGAAAAATTACTTCCTTGAGTACTCTGCTTGGACAAGTACAAATTTACTGTGTTGAGTAAAATACAAATTCATAAAAGCATTTTTGGAAAAAAATTCTTCACAAACTGTATTTTCATTAGGAATCCAATCATAATAAAAGGTACATAAATGATAAGTTTTATCTATATCTAAACATTTTATACCAACATCCAAGGAAAGTCCACCATGAAATCTGAAATTTTTATTACTACATTCCCAGAAGGACATGCAAATTTTCAAAATAATTTTAGCCCCACTGAGGAGGACAAAGTGAATTAATGGAAATTTTAACCAATAAATTATCAGTATGTAATGACAACTTTACATACAAATGATTTCTCTGTATTTTAGGCATAACTCTTCTCCCTCATATGTTTGTTACTACCTCCTTTAGTCTACTAACTCTTCAAACCTATACTCCTACTTGACTCAAAACTCCTATGAACTAATGAATCATCAACCAGTTACTCCCCTAATCAACTTCCTCTCACAATTATTCCATCGGCCTTACCAGTTACGACACATAAACCCCCTTCCAACATCAAGAATAACTTGCAATTTATTTTTCATTCACCTCCTTCCTTAAATGTTACTATTCCTCTCTTTCATTCACATTGCTCACAGAAAGCTAATCTGATATTCCAAGCTTAAAGGTAAAAATATTCAGTATTTAGGATATGCACACACAGATGGAATGACAGACAAACAGACAGACACGGAAATTAAAAGACTGTCCCTAGGACGATACTTGGTAATAAAATAAAATACAAAATAAAATAGTTATTCATCCAGGAGGAGTCCAGTTGCAGGCAGGAATCTTAATCTGAAAGTTTAAAGGTAACAGCTTAATGCAAAACAAATGACTCTTGACCCTCTGACCTTGACCGATTACCAATGTTTCCTAAACATTAAAAGCTTCAACAAACATAAGTGTTTGTCAAGTTGAAGACCATCAAGTGCCCCAAATATACCAGTTTAAAACAAGCTGAATGACACATTACCCCATCACCTTGAATAATTCTGATTAAATAAAATATTGTAAGTGGCCACGGATATCTAAACCGAGTGTTGTAACAAAGCTCTGATGCTCACCTGCAGTGGTCAATTGTTTTATCTCAAATATAAAATGAACTGGATATAGGGATATCGATTATGTGACCGATTATAAAACTTAAAACAAAAAAGTTGCCTTTCTCAACATAAGGAAGAACAACAATGGGAGGCACAGATCAAGTTCTTTTGCACTTTACAAGTGACTTATAAATTCAATATACAGTTGATCTCAACATTTATGGTTTATGTAATTGTGTATTTCACAATAAAATCCTTTACCTATTTGTTCCTTTATGTCTTTATTAATGCTGTTAATCCTAGTTAAGCATAACTCAAGTTTACATATCAACAATCAAAATTAATTTTCAACAAATAAGCGATATACTGTATTAAATAAATTACTGTACTGTGAAGGTATGAAACGATTTTACAGGTTACCCCTCTTGCACTAGTGATGAGAACAGGTTAGCAAACATCATTTAAGACAACAGTTTCGGCCTGTGCTAACCTGTGTGAAATCTTTGCTAATAATGTATTAAAAACAACGTTGTGATATCAAAGGTCAACAGTCATTTCTTACATTACTTTAATTTTAACAAAAGCAAATACAACCACACAAACACATGTAAACACATGCTAGCACACACACATTTACACAGTTAACGCAAGTGCTTTTAAGATAGTTTACTTGCTAAAAAGAAACTATCTATGAAAAAACCATGATAGTACTCCAAATTCATATTCTTACTTTGAATTCTGAAAAATTAATATTAGTGTCATTAATAACATAGAAATTATCAACATTATATATGACCCTAATATTACCACTGCAACTGCACAAAGAATGGCCCTGTCTAATAAACCACTTCTCTTGCAAGTGCATCATTTTCCATTAGTGGTAATGTGACAAACAAAAGTAAATATTTTGCTTAAAAGCAAAATAAAGATAAGACACCAAGAGTACTAGCATGGTTTGATTATTACGAAACGTATTTGTCCTTACACTGACCTCTGGCCAGGAGATGCTTTTGGGCCTGTAGTGCACTTGGAGATAAAGCATCTGCAGAGGCCGCAGACGTCATATTCTTTATCTGCTGTTTATATTCGCGTGATGCCTTAATATGTGCGGGTATAGCCGATGATGATGCCTGAAGTAGAAACACATACAATGTATTGCAATTTAATTCCCTTTTCTCATTATTTTCTTTTATCTGGAAATATCAACAAAACACAATATGCAAAATGTTCCTGGAAAATGAGAAGTACAGGTATTAGTAAAATAAATAATCACATAATATACAAAATACTCTGAAAATTTTTTCTGATTTTGAGTCTTGGGCACAAACAGCTACAAGGAGAGGGATATTTGGGGAGGATACTTCATGTATCATTCAACCACTTTTATTAAACAGTCACAGCAGCTGGATGATGAAGATGATAAAAACTCAAATAAAGTACAGTGGTCCCTCGGTTAACGAATACAATTCGTGCTACAGAGTCGTTCGTTAACCGAATCTATTATTTCAATGGGATATTGGGTAATTGGTTCCAACTCACAGAAAAAGTATACATATAAAGTACTGTATACCGGTAATAGATTTAACAAAACATTAAATATAAACTAAATACAGTACTGTACTGTACAGTATACTGTATAATAAATAAAAAACAATAGAACACGGTATTTTAACTTACAGTACTTTGAGGTGTGTATGTCGTATTCCCGGCGGCTTTGTTTACATATCAAACAGCTGATTGTAGAGGCAGTCGATGATGACATGCCATATTCTTTACAGAGTGCATTGGTTCTAATGCCTTCTTCATGTTTCATAATAATTTCTGTACTGTATATTATCAATATGTTAACTAAATTTTAGAATGACCAATAATTTTAATGTAAAAATGCAAAAATATTCAAGAGACCAACAAACTGAATGTTCACTCCACTGTAAACAAAGTTAAACTGTGAAGCGTTGTTGGGCGATTCAATCAGCAGATTGGCGCACAAAATCTGTTCCCTGCACTGTATATACAGTATTATAATTATCAATATGTTAACTTAATTTCAGAATGACCAATAATTTTAATATAAAAAATGCAGAAATATTCAAGAGACCAACTTTCTTGATAATTACTCCACTGGAAACGAATGTAAACATAGAACTGATTACAGTACTGTATTGGCGGACTGGCCAATCAGCTGATGCGCACAACAAAACGTGTTTGTTGTAAGGATTTCGTTAATCGAACTGAAAATCCTTATGGGAGCTAATTCGTTAACCGAAATTTCGTTAATTGAACCGTTCGTTAACCGAGGGACCACTGCACTCTACTTTTCTTTGAGAATATCTCATATGACCAGAAATAAACAGACAGATCCATATACTGTATATGAGGGGTAACCAAAAAGTATTGATTATAACTGTGGGTGAATGAACAATAATCAATAGAAGCAATACCTACTCCTCTGCAATAGTTCTATCTCTCATAATTCTTTATTGTTAGGCTAGTGTATTACTGTACTAGCCTTGTTACGAACTTAAAGACCTTCGTTGTTGAAGTGCAGTAGTCACATTACAACAACCACCTCTGCCGGTTTAAGGCTGGCTAAACTTGAGAGGCTTGTGATATATGGTGCACATATGACATCCACAGTGCCAAGCTCAAAGTGGCAACAAGCTTGGAACATGGACTTATAAGGTACTTTGAAGTATAAAGTATTATTTGTTCACCTGAGTACTTATAACAAAAACTATCCAGGTAGGCAGCTCAAGGAGTTGTAACCCTGCCTTGCCAATTAGAAGACCTTCTCAATACTTATTCCTCAATGAACATTCAGTTTACTTTAGTCCAGTATGCTTGCCTTGTGAGTGAACTTTATAAAGTGTCCCTCATCAAAACATCTTTGTCATATAAACCTAACAAAACTACTCGGTAATCAACACACTAATATTTATAGTTACTTCATGACAATAAATACAGGCACTTTACTATGGTCTCATATATCATATTTATTTCCCAAGACTTCGTCAAGACAAATTAATGAATTGTATGACTTGAATTCGAACCAGTACAATGAGAGCAGCCTGAAGATACAGACCTGCACAGAGCCTATACTGTAATAATGATCAATGTGATGGGAAGGTAACTGTTTCATCAGCCCATTCTTCCCCTACAGCCATCCAAACCACAATTGGTTCATCACAAAGGCAAACTGACTACACATACGCATTAAGTATCCTATAAACATACTAAAAGATGTAGGACAGGTTTAAAAGTCAATGAGAGATTCCCAAGTATAACGATCAACAATCTGTATGTATACCCAATGTAGGTTTATGTTAACTGAACTGTTAAAAGGTAACCAGAAACTTGGTCACGGGTTGTGGCTGCTAGAATCCATCACAGTGTAGTTGTCAGTCAGGAAAACATTAATGAAACAAAACAGGCCACCACCTGCTGATAGTTATAAAGTGTAAACATGAATATAATCAAAGCCACAGGAATTTTCCAGTTTTGTGCACTTGGCAGTATTAAAAATCCCTTCTCTACAAAACACCTTCAAACCAGTTAAAATCACCAGTTTTTAATTACCGTACTGTTTCTTTGATCCACTAGAGCACAACCAAATGTACTGAAATGCTCAATAAAAGCACATGGTATGCATAATAGCTGGGCAGTTTTACTCCACATTTTTCATCTTGTCTCAGAGATCCTGGACTTTCTTAGAGTGCCACACAAAACATTTACAGAGTACAGTACTTGAGGATTACCAAAGGAAACAGGTCAAAAATATGTACAAACAGATCCTGATTTACAGATTGCAACAAACTGGAAGGCAGTCATAACCCTGATCCTCATAATCTGTCATATAGCAGCTTAAGATGAAAAAAAAAGAGAGTAGATTTAAAACTGAAGAAATGGAAGGAAGCAATAGTTGTTTCAAAATTAGTCAATGAATGAAACAATAACAAAAAGTTTTGTCAAATACAATACCAATAAAATGAATACCAAATTAAGAGTAAGAAAGAATAAGGCCACTTTCCAAAGGTTATAATGTTATGAGCCCAAGCAGTATTTATTTATCTCATGCACATAAACATGTGACCATTTCACACACAGTATATTAAAAGCCCATTCAGCATAATGTACAGTACTTCAATGAATATCTTGGCACTGATAGCTTAGGCAAACAATTTGGTTTTAAATATTAATTAATTTAATTTAGAAACATTTAATCATGTATATTTAATAATTAATAAATATCATGCAAGGAATTAAATTATAGAGCACTTTTTTAAAAGCATCAGATGAGCATTAGCTATATGTATCCCCACACTTGAGATACTAAAACATTCTCTTGCGGCGTAACTTAAAACAGGAAAAAATACACACATAAAAGGATATAAAAAGAGAAAGCCATCCAATTATTGAGATTTTCTTTGTGCATATATATGTGCCAGTAAATAGGGGAGTCACACATGCATGTGTGTGTGTGTGTGTGTGTGTGTGTGTGTGTGTGTGTGTGTGTGTGTGTGTGTGTGTGTGTGTGTGTGTGTGTGTACAGTGTGTGTGTGTGTACAGTGTGTGTGTGTGTGTGTGTGTACAGTGTGTGTGTGTGTGTGTGTGTACAGTGTGTGTGTGTGTGTGTGTACAGTGTGTGTGTGTGTGTGTGTGTACACAGTGTGTGTGTGTGTGTGTACAGTGTGTGTGTGTGTACAGTGTGTGTGTGTGTGTGTGTGTGTACAGTGTGTGTGTGTGTGTGTGTGTGTGTGTGTGTGTACAGTGTGTGTGTGTGTGTGTGTGTGTACAGTGTGTGTGTGTGTGTGTGTGTGTACAGTGTGTGTGTGTGTGTACAGTGTGAGTGTGTGTACAGTGTGTGTGTACAGTGTGTGTGTACAGTGTGTGTGTGTGTACAGTGTGTGTGTGTACAGTGTGTGTGTGTACAGTGTGTACAGTGTGTGTGTGTGTACAGTGTGTGTGTGTACAGTGTGTGTGTTTGTGAAGTAACATGGGGCCAGCATGTGAGTACTGCCTTAACCAGCAGCAACAATAAGAGCAGGAGCCCCACCTTGGCACCCAAGTCATGTTTAATGAGAGGTGGAGGTTGTGAGGGAGGCAGCTTAGTGGCCGTAGTATTAGACGGAAGCTTCGTCAATGCAGTCTTGGCATCATTGGCAGTTGCACTCACATTCTCCTTCATCACCTGCAACACCGACACGCATGTAACAAAAGACAGTTATCGAGTTAGCGTAGAAAATAATTGAATTTTATGACCATTTATTTTTGACACAGTTTATGACACACAAGCACACTGATCTTTCATGCAATTTACTGGATTAATCGTCAAGTACTAATTCTCCAGTGAAACTAAAGAGTCAAGTGGGAAGGGGTAATTATATTGATGCTAAATGTAACTACAATACAGTACAATATTCTAAACAGAAATGTTGAAAACAAAATGCTGTTCAATTACAATTAAACACAGAGATAAAGATACTAAAGAAGTTAATAAGAACTACAAACACCAAGAAAAGTTAGAAGACCCAAGTATTGAACGGAAGAATTTTTGGCAGACACCAGATGTATAGTGTACAGTACTAAACTTTGAAAAATGAAACATCTGAAGTTAGTATTGAGAAAGATGCATTCATATCAACCATGGGACCCCCATTCCACTCTCAACCTTTACACTTTGACTAACTGCAAAAGTTATCTGGCTACAAGAACCATAATCAAGTCTAGCAGCTTCCTATGTGACCTGCGCCTCAACAAAATGGGTGACTCCCTTAAATACCTAAATATTCTAGGCATCTTATCAAAAATTACATTGGCCATATTTTAGAACTCAATTCTGTTCTAGTCTAAGATTGGTCTCTTGCTCAACTTCAGTTAGTGAATTTAGTAAACAGTACATCAATTGATCCTCACTCCAACTGCCACTCAAAACATTTTGATTGAAGCAGCTGGGAGGAAAATTGACATATGATACATTTCAACTTCCTTACAATGACTGAATCAACAGTGCTCCTTCCACAATACTTCACTGTAGTTAATACTCCCTTTGAAAGGAAATAGCCTTTAATGAAGCATTATCAAAGTCTCGACAAGCTGAATCAGTCACTTAGAGAGCCTGGCACCAATCTCAGAGTAAACTTGGGATGACTTGTGTTCTAAAGTCTTTGAAGTTGATTCCCCCAAAATCAACCCTACTAGCTGTGGCTGCAGGCCTCACCTGGGACTGCCTGACCTTCTTGAGGAGTACCAGCTTCATCTCCTCATTGCGAAGCTCTACCTGGAGTCGATGAACCAGCTTCATCTTCTCTGCCAGCTCCTCTGGGCTCAGCTCCTTGATGGGTGGCACCGGTGGCATTTTGTCGTCATCGTCGTTGACATCATTGATGCCGTTGCTGTCACTCTCGTACCCGTTGCTGATGCCATTCACCTTTGGGGTGTCATCGGTCAAGTCCGAAGATGATTGGTGGGTGTCATTGACATGATTGGCAGTGTTACTGGCTTCAGGGGTGGCAGTCAGCCGGGGTCGAGAAGTAGGTGGAGCATCACACTCACCAGGTACCTCAGAGTCATCTTCACCTTTGAAGAAAAAGACTTTCACTACTTAGATTCTCTTATCACCTTTATAAAGTACAAATGTGAATTTTGTTTACCACAAGCGTTGTTCCTTTGTCAGGTAACTGTCACAGCTGTTAGATGAAGATAGCCCATTGCTGTATGCAAGACAAAAATCCCTCCCCCAGTGTTAAAAAGTGACATTTATCAGAATAAGCTTCCCAGCACAGGGTGATCCCCCTAGATGACCCTGACCTCTGTCTCATGTTTGCCAAAAGAAAACTTTTAGTCTATACAGCAGACATTTGTCATTCGCAGTTTCAACTATTCACGGTTCACCCCCAAAAAATTTATTAGCCTATTTTAGGCCTAAGCTAGCCAATTGCATTTTTTTTTACAAAATTCAGATGAAAAATAGTCAAGTGTTGGAGAGTAAACTTTGACACCTCTGACCTTTTTCTATTGTTGACCAAAACAAAACAGTGTCAAGGTCAACTAGATATGAAAATTAGGTAAAAATCAGGTAATATGTGTTGATGTTACAGTATTCAAAGTCCTCATGACCTACTACTGATCTCAGGTGGTCGGTGCAGTAAGTTTATCAGGAACAAAGTTACAAGAGATTGTGATTTCTTTTGTAGTGATTGGGTAATAACTGTGGTCATGTCCCAAGAGTGGGGTGACCTCCAATAATTATATGTCATTTTGACCTTTTCTGGTGTCGACAGACATTTTGACCTAAAATCTGCCTGTCACCTTCTCCTCAGAAGAAATATATAGGCGAAACTTATATGCAAGGCTATCAGGGTACAGTACCTTATATAAACAATAGCAGAGCAGAGTTTTCATAATGTAAACAATATATGGAATATTATGATAAGTATTGTAAAGCTTAAGTTATAATGCCAAAGATTTTCTTTTTATCAATGGGTTGTGGTAACCTTGATCCTTAACAACAATGGTAATAACACATCTCATCACAGATAATAAACTCTTAAAAAGGCCATACAGTATGGCCTTAAATGAGGAAGTCCTGCCACCTCACACAATTTGAGGAATGTGGTAAATTCTGGTTGCAGTTTATTTTTTTCTTGACTATAATTTTACAATCTATTTAAGGAAAACTTCCTCAGAGGCCTAAGTCAAGTTTAAACAATTTCCAAAGAAATGAAGATTAATGCTCTCTTACAGAATTAAAATTTAAGGCAACCACTGAGACAATAAATACTACTAAAAGTTTCAACAATTCACCAATGAAATTGTTCTTCTAAAAACTAATATCTAATCTGTTAGTTTAATGGATATAACTTAAGCTAGTCATATAACCTTTGACAGGTGACCTGGGCTTTAAAGGGAGTTAGAATAAAACATAATATATGTATAATATGGACACGAAGTAGTACCTTAAGCTGTGTATTCTTATATTACTCTATTAATTATGTATAGTAAAGTATTACAGAACATGTATTAATCCTATGTAATATTTCCATTTATTATGCACCATGTTAAGTATGTGAATTATCATATTTACATTTTATGTATTCAGCTTGTGAATGCTGGCATCTGTACATGCCAGTGCAGAGTGATACAGAGAGTGGAGATCGCCAGTCCTTAAGGTGAGGAAGTGCTCTGTCTATTAGTTCCTCTGTATATCTCCCGTACGAGAATAAGAACCTATTTTCAAGATAACAAGTGTTTGTGTATACCCTCAGTAGTGTAGAACATTTTGGTGGGTACCAAAGACAAACAGAATATATAACCTATATATGACCCCCCATGAAGCCAAGATGAGTCACAAGCCATGAGCCCAGTGTTGTAGGGTTTCACCTCTTAAAATGAGACAATACAACTTACTACTGAACACACCTGGTGACTCTTGTCATACCCCAGTAATAATCCCATACAATGATTATTTTGGTAACAGTTTAAGAGAGCAGCCTGGGTTAACCGGCTACCTAATGAAAAACCTCCAGAAGAAAACTTATTTCTAACCTCAATACTGTACAATAATAACACAAATCAGGCGGAGTAATTGAATTTTTCATATACTATTTTCCCCGAGGTTTTCCTGTAAATAAAAAAATTCTGTGCCACCTGACAATGCCATGTTTATGTTTCAACTATTTACATAGGCAGGAATGCTTCATAGACATAATGCTTTCACTTTCATACTCAACACAAAAAAATAGCCTCTTTTATATATTTTCATAATATCAGTTTGGCAATACAAACATTTCCCAGATTCCCTTCCAATTCCATACACAAATTTTTGTTTGCAAATGTTATATTATATAATTTACAGTAGATAAGATGTACCAACCAAACCTACCTATCCTAGGATAAAAGTACAATATAGAAAGGTTGCTGAGAAGTGTTCCATCAATTAGCATTTGGTTAACAGCTCGAGAATTGTCAACAAATGCAAACACAGCATGTTGGGTTGATGTCTTAATGTACAAGAAAAACTGGAAAAAAACAATATAAAAAGAACAATTCCTCTACCTAATTTGGGTTATTATTGAGGTAAGAAATAAGTTTTCTTCTATAGAAACTTTTAGTTAGGTAGCTGGTTAGCCCAGACTTGTTTCAATCACCACTCTCCCTCCATAAAGAGCTGTTTCAAAGATGTTCAAACCAAACCATCACTCTATACACCTCCCTCTCTCTCATTATGGCATGGGATGAACAGTGTCAAGAGCATCACAGACTCCCTCATTTGCATAGACCCCCTCTGTCTAGCTGGATCACTATAACGCTCCCCTTCCACAAGATAGCTTAATCATCTCCCTTTGGCTTGCCCATCAATAATATTTACATTTTTTTTTTACATGTCTCAACAATACTTCAAAACACTATCAACTATTACAACATTAAGGAAATATACATAACACATCCCCATAGTAAAAATAATCTCCCCAGCTTTAAATTTAACTCTTAAGTTATAGCTTAAGGGCCACGTCGCCTTGTAAATATATAGATGTTTTATAAATTTGACCCAAGTATTCATAGTGTTTAACTGATAGCTACCAACCAAGATAAAACTGTGTGAGATGACTGAAGTGAATGATACAGTGCATCTTTTAATACAGAGCACTGACCAATAGTTGTAAATACTTTTGCTCAATCTACATTATCATAATCTCATCTACATCTTATCACACTTAGCATCTTATTCATTACTTGGATATTACTGCTGGAGTCATGCTATAGTGCACAGCAGAATCATCTCACTTCCAATGCATTTTATCCTAGGTTTTGTGGGTGGTGTGATTTCAGACATAACTACGACTGAACTTGTGAGTAATCTTAAGAATAATTTGAACAACTTTCTCATTTAGAAATAAAGTTGAATACTAGAAGTAATGACCAAGAGGTTGGGGTGAAAGGCATACTGTACAAGCACTATGACTGCAGAGTTCATAGCATGTAATGTATAACTACTTTACCACATAAGTACTGCTCTTTTTTTTTCTAACAAACAAAAAATTACCCCCAAAGTAATAAGTAGACGACAATTTAGATGCCAGCTGCTTAAAGATGAGAAGGTTGTTTGAATATTCGAATACTCTGTTACATTAAGTTAGTTCCATTAGCCTTTGGCTACATTAAAGCTGACTTACTCCTTGGGACACTGGGTTACATCAGCAACTACCAAACAATACTCAAGATTCAAGTTTCTACAGTGAACAAAGGTGCTGCTGAAGATGAATTTATTGACCATATTTACAAAGGACTGATAAGGGTCAAGGAAAGTGGTACAGTATAAGAAAAGTGGAGAAAGTGTTGCCTGTGTAAATGAATTTAGTTCCCAATCAATCTATTTCATCAGATATTTCTGAGGCAATGAATAAATTTCTCCTACTTTTATGTTTGTGTGAGTCTAATTTTCATGCCAAATTCTATAACTACACAGACTTCATTCAAGAATTTTATTCATTCCATATAAACATTTGCATGTTTTTCATTACATTTCACTTTGCATACCTGAAACCTCACAGAATTGATTTCCTAATTTCATTTACTGTATTATCAATAACCTGTCCATATGCGTTCTTCCTATGTTCTACTACCTCTACAAACCATTTCCCACTCTGGTACAAGAGTATAGAGCCAAACACCTCTTGCTCACTGTCATTCACTCATTCTAGATGCAGTAACTGATGTCATCTCATTGAACATTCATCTTTCCTAATATGAACTCTGGCTTAGCCTCGTTGCTTCACATAATCCTGCCTAATGCACCAACATGTCCATCCCTCCAAGACACATCATAGTATCCTCTACATCATGCACACACAGCAGATTCCTAAGTGTCTCCCTCGCACCCACAATATAACATTTTCATCCTCTATAAAACTTTGACAGAAAGGGTGTTACAAGGACAGACCTTTCTGTAAAGAACTGAAGAAAGAAAAGAGAGCAAGGAAACAAATTTGAACAGCTGTTGATAACACATTAGAGGCAGACCCACCCTTTTTGGGATGTGTAAGTAGCATCACTACAGAAATGTCAAGATTGGAAGGTGGAAAAAATGATAGAAAGGATAACATACATAGTTATAAGGAGCATGAGAGAGGCAAGAGTACTGTAATGTACCAAGAATGGATAACATGTTTATAAGTAAAGCATGAAAGGAAGATACAATACTGTAGGTATAAATAATTCCTTAATGAGAGGAGTATATGGTATCTGGCTAAGGTTAGAAACAGGGATTTCTTCCCTGTTACCTTGGAAAGGTGATAAGAATGGAGGCAAACAACACGGAAGAACAAATCTTTTAAACTATAAAATGGGAAGTGTACGTAAAAATTATTATTGACAAAAATACTGAAAAAACCGAGAGTACAATATTAAGGATGATGCAGTAAGTTAAAAAATATTAGGATCCAATTTGCTTCAAGGAACATGTGAGTTAAGTTTAGGAGAAAGGAAAGAATATCTGTGGCATTTCTGTCTTTGGAAAAGATATGTATATGATAAAAGAACTAATGGATAAACAATGTGTTAAGATCTTTAAGTGTTTTGGATAAACAGGAAACTGTATAAATCTGTACAGTGTGTAAATCATGAGATGGTCTGTTAAAGGATGAGGGACACTGGTTCCTATTGGAAGTTGAACTACAGTACACATAAAAGATGCATAATGTTGTCATGGTTAAATATTTCCATGGATGGTGCAGTAAGAGGTGAGAGCAAGAGTGATGGAGATGGGAGTATAAGATGTTTGGTGAAATCAGGATAGTAGAGGCACTGTAAATAGGATGCAAGACAACCGCTGTTTATATATGGCTACATATTAACACAAACTCTCACTCCATACAGTATTTGGGCATTCATTTATTCCCACTGCTACAATAGATGTGTTCTGCTATGGTACTCCCTCACAAAACTAGGCCACAAATATCCTTCTGATTTATCCATTGCTACATGTCTACAGCATTTCCTTTCATGTCTTTTTTAAAATAAGTGTACTATTGGGAGCTTCTTATCGGCACAACAAGTGCTTTTCATGAGTTAATATCAGCAGATGAGTCTAAAATAGCTATGTATTTTGGGAAAATCCAAAATGTTACTTCAGATGCCAGCAACTAATGCACAGGATCTGGCTTTCCCCAGAATGTTTACGTACGGTAACTAATATGTAACACACCTTAAGATAACAAGCGAGAGCACCTGCTGCTCTGTCTACTAAAATACAGTACAACAATAAGAAACCAATAAGATTAACTTTCCAGGTGTATGGAATGTAGTTAACTTGGCTGCTTTATGACTATACAATACAAAATGATGCATTGTATCTACAGTGTACAAATAAAATGTCTCAATAAAAGACCAAACTCTGAGTAAAGACTACAATTATGTTATTATCTAGTAAATTACTAACACACGGGACAGACCACGAACAACAAGAGTTAACACCCTCACCTATTTGACAACATGGATAATAAATAATCTATTCTAATTAACCTGATCGTCAAAGCTCCTGCAGCATTGTAATTGCTTAAAAAAATGTCCATCATTTGAACCTAAAGAGAAGTGAATCTGCTCTTAGACCAAATTTACTGATGAACAAATGTTATGTAAACCATGAATAATAAGCTACCTGAAGTTAAACTGTTTGACTGATAAGGAAAACAAATACAAATTTCCTTGTATTCACAGCCAGAGGGTATTCCATTTTCTTCGTATTCAAAACGTAAAAGTCATTAATGTAGTTATGGTACCGTAGTTATAAAAAAAATCAAACTTAAAGCAACAAACTCAGCCATTAGTCAAATATGTTGACAGAATGGTCAGTGTTGCAGAAACTTTACCAGGAAATATGTTGTATTGTAATTAGAAACCCAGTGCATATTATACGTACAAAAATACTGTAATCTTAAGCAATGCAGAGGAGGACCAGTCAAATCCAGACAACTGATAGTCAAAATTACCGAAGAAAAATATAAATACACATCCTGACAACAGCACAGGTGATAAGATTTTTAAGAAGGTTTCTGTTTAAAGAGTTAAACTAACACAGATACACGTGACATCACAATGCACGGAAGAGTACGGTAAATATACTCTAGCAACATTAAATGTCTTGATTTTCCGTCGCACATTCCACACCAAGACAAAAATATGAGAGATCCACTCACCTTCTCTGAGTCTCTTATTAGATGCTGGGACACTGGACGAGAGATCCATAACAGCAGTGGAGTTTTCTCCTCCACTTTCTCCCTCTATAGTCTCCTGAGCTACTCTATCCTCCTGCTCCTCCACAGCCTCCTCAGAGGTCAATGAACCATTGTTCACTGCACTCTGCTCACTTCCCTCTTCTTCCTCTTCATCACCTCGCCTGAAATTAAATAAAAACATGTTAGATATTTTCCATTCATATATTACTGATAATATCTATGAAAGCAAAAACACAATACAGTACCTATACTGTACTTAAAATTCTGAGATATCTAATTTTGTACACATTACAGATAAAGGTTTTTTTTAAATCCCAAGGGCTACAGTTCATGCAAACACTAACATTCTTGCCCAAGAGTAATTGCTTTAACTGAATTATTCTTATATAAATATTTAAGAAATTCATACAGCGTACTGTACCAATAAATATACATTGAACCTCGAACAGAACTCTACATACTGTACAAATAGATTACAATTTTCTGGAACACTGGTCTGACACCTGTGACCAAAATAATCATAAACAATACAAGTTATATTAAAAAATATTAGCAAGGTCTCACGAGATAATGCCCAAATGATGACTATGGGCAGTGAACAGTGGAGTTATTTCATATGATAATGGTGACATGAACAAAATTATAGTGACAACAACTCTACTCAACAATCACAGTAAAATGAGAAGAAATGAGAAAAAAGTGGAAGCTAAGATTCACTATACTGTACTGTATGTATAATGCAAATATAAACTGAGGATATACTGTAAGAGCAACAACAGTACAATATGTGTGGATACAGAACCTATGTCTTACACTGCTCTCCCTGAACCTGGCCTACCCCATACAACAGAGGCAGAGGATTAAAGATAACAGATGTACAGACAGATAAAAACCATAAAGTCTGAGAAAAAATAAAAAAATAAAAAATCTTTAACACACCACAATTACTGTCCTTTTCATTAGGAAATCAAACACACGAGCACCAAGTTTCCCAATACTGTACCAGTAAATGTTCCTTAATCAAACCAATACAATACAGTACATACTATTAAATTTATCTACAACTTCCAGTTCTTCCCCCTTTTAAACAATATAAAACAAATTCCTATCTACCTCCCTTATATATATATATATATATATATATATATATATATATATATATATATATATATATATATATATATATATATATATATATATATATATATATATATATATATATATATATACATATATATATATATATATATATATATATATATATATATATATATATATATATATATATATATATATATATATATATATATATATAAAAGCGTGGGGTGATCTGGTGAAATAGAGTCCTCAAGAAAGAGAGGAAAGGGTACCAGTAGGGGAGATAAGATACAAGAAATATATAGAGTAAGAGCAGGGGATTGAAAATACAGTACGTACAGTACAGTAGCTACACGCACAAATGTTTCAAGCACTATTCCCTTTACCCTCTACAGTACTTGCACACAACATGAATGATTTGCCTCCACAAGGATTATAAAACTTTACAGGTACTCCTCCACTTAGGACCACCACAGTCGTATAAAATGTTTTTTCAAATTACGTATTTTCGAGTCACGATTGCGCTGTGTACTGACAAAAAAAATTTTGTAGCTCCCTTTAAAATGGTTGGCAAGCATAAAAGTGAGAGTTCTCGTGGTGCTGAGAAGAAAAAGAGACCTTTTTTTTTTCTATGTATTAGTTTGGCATTTTCGACCGATTCGACTTACGACCTGGTCGTCGGTCCCTAACCCCGTCGAGGAATGACTGTATATCAAAATATTCAGTGCCGTCACTATGGCATACAAAACAACTTAAGTGTAAACAATTCAAAATCTAGTTCAGTTTAGTACTATACTCAGATTACCTAAATGTAAGGGGGGCAGACACCCAATATTTTCTTGTATTCGAGGGACAATAGGATAGTACGGTGGTGATAATTTCTACCCCCATGAAAAAATAAATTAAAACTGGTGTGCACAGCTATAGGGATGATCATACAATCTTCACACGAACTACAAAAGAATAGCATCTTTATAGACCTATTTAACAACACTGAACCAAATTTAGAGGAGTTATATTATGATAGTCCATTATCTCTTTAACGAGAGTGTACAGTACTTTATAACATGGAAAAAAATTGTTGCACTTAACACCTTCACTAAGGGAAGTCAATATTAACATTTTATTTAGCCAACACCAGATGATTTTATTCAACACAAGAGACTCTCAGTACTGTACACAAGTAGCTAATAATATCTCCATTAATCCATTCACTACAGGATGCCACTTTTAATATTCCATTTGGTTGTCACCAGACGATTTCATTCAGCACAGAGTATAATTGATTGTGGATGATGATAACATCCCCTCCTATACAACTGTACCTGCTCAACTAACAGCTCGAGGACAAGAAGTGGCCAAACTACAGCAAACTGTACTGTACTGTACCCCTCTTTTATTTTATTACAATGCAAAAGTTCAAAATGATCTTCAAGCAAACCAAAATGATAAGGAGATATAAACAGAATTACTCCTTAAGGATATTCACACACACACAAAAAAACATCCAGGTTCCCAAATGACTGTGGCAGACCCTATCTCGACCTGAACTTTTTTTCTAAACACGGCCTCAACTGGCCTTCACTCATTACTTCTCACTTATGTTTTGGTAATTATCATGACTATACAAAGATGATTCTGAGGTCTGAATATGGGCAGTTGGCTGGGGTCATCCATAAGCTCTCCCAACAACACCTATTTTTTAATATATTTACACTCTCAATTTTCCACTTGCATTACATTACTTATATAACTCAAATGCCTAGCCAAATTGACTTTCCATTCAACATACTTCATCACCCAATGACAACCATTATGTAATACTGTACTGTACCTACAGCACTCAAAAACCCCAAGCTTAAATCCTGTAGCTACAGTACCACCACCATTTGACCACAAACCCATAGTGTTCCTTCCATGTAATAACTTGTCCCATCCACAAACAAGAAACACACGACATGATCTACAGTACTGGAGCACAATCTTGTGCACCCTTGCATCCATTCCAAGTCATTCACTCACAGCATACTTTTTTCATATTCACAAAAAAAAAATAAATAAATAAAAATCTAAATACAGCACAGTACTGTTGTGTACTTTCTCTGGTATCATAAATATTCAGAATTACAGTTAAAGTATCTTCTCATCACTGTAAAATATGCCTTTCATCAGTCCAAATACACAAACACTGCTTTTTTCAAACTATATCACCATCCTCCTCCCATAAGTTCTATTGCATCCAATTATCCCCTGTTCTGTAAACCAATTCAGTATTGTATATAATGTAGTATACAGTAGTGTGTATGTGTTAGTCCTTATCATACTATCTCCATTACATTACCTCTTCATCCTACTTCAACAGACCTTACACTTTATTAAGCCTCCTTAGCCCTTTAACTCTCAAGTATTAAGGGGGGGGGGGGTGTATCATCTACAGTACAGGGACTCACCACATACTTTACAAGTATCGTTATCACTTTACATACAGTATACTGCACTGTACTTCCCCTCCAAGCTGGGGGGGGGGGACACACGGAGCAGCCATCCAAGGGTTTATAAGGTTAAATCATATAAAACTTAAATCTGTGTGAATATTTGTCTCTGAAATTAAGATAACAGCAATCGGTTCCAAAATAAATAATGTGATGTGCAACTGTCGAATTGCCAAAATCATATGACCAGTCATTCAGAAATAATTTTTTTAGTGTTAACAGGTTAGGATTAGAGCTTAGATTCATCAGGAACTGCATTGTTTATTATAACTTATTTTAGTTTAATGATCATTTTGGCTTTGTTAATACATACATACGGTACAGTACTAATAAATTATCATTAGATCCCAAAATACTGATAAATTTTATGTCATTTCTAACTCTCCTTCCTACTGTGAAAATAAGATATCTAACTCTCCTTCCTACTGTGAAAATAAGATATTTAATAATGATAGTTTAAGACAAAAGCTTTCCAATTCTTGTCTGTTTATGTCATGCCATTAGTTCATCAATAGAGGTACAGTACTTTAAAAAGCATATGTGCTGCCACCTGCTGAGATACAAACTACACTTACAGGAGGAGAAAATGAAGCTGCCGTATGATGACAGTGAATTTCAAAATAACTTATTTTTTGCTTAAATTAATTCAGAAAATATATTCAACCTGTTCAGATATAAAGTAACACTGAAAATACCCCCTGAGCAAAAGGTGGACCAGATAAGTAATGCTAAATTGATTTAAAACGATGGTTCACACATCTAATTTGAGCATTTTGCCCATAACTCACATATAGAGCAAACACTCACTAATTACTGTATACTGGTATTTTATTGCTACCTTTCATGGTTACAATCTACTCGACATTCGAATAGGAATTAATTTCCCTCCTTGCCTCTTTGTTTGCAACCACACACTACTGTACACTTCTTGCCAAGTTTCCTAGCTATGAATCACTTTTAAGAAGTTTTCTTTTTTACTACAGTATATTCTAAAATTATCTCACATACTTTCCTGGTTCAGTGGTTGAATAGCCAGATTACCCTACTCATCAAGTTATAAAGACCCCATAAGTAAAATAAACCATGAATATGAATCTGCATATATCTTTCAATTAATATAATAATCTCATTATGAAGCATAAATCACCAAATAGTAATACTTTGATAGAATTTCAAGTGAATTAAACAGAAGCATCAATGAACTGTATACAGTACATATAACATCTTTAAAAAATATTACAGATCGGTAGCTGGAATAATTGGAAAGTTGGTATTAATGGCACTTGCAGTAACCATCTCATTCATGGTGGATGTTTTGTTGAATACCAAGATTTCCAAGGAAAATCTGTACTGTACACATAAATACACATACAGTATTGCATCTATTTGTACAGTACATTCAACTTAAAAATGCCAATACAGCTTAGGACACACTTTATCACAATTTGTTTGGATGGTAATAAATGCATTCATTAGTATAGATAATAAGAGCCAAAGAACATGTGGTTTATCAGTTGTCTATAGTATTTTACTGGTACCTGTACTGTATTTCCACCTTTCTAATTCACTGCAAAACTGTCATAACTTTTAAAGGTTGCTACTGTACCATGAATCCTTGTAAGCATTGGTCAGGTTTTTATAAGGAGTTTAGCTTGGCTTGAGTTGATGTAAAACTGTAAGCTAGACAGAAAACAAGGAAGGGGAGGAGGTTTACTTTCCTTGTCATCAGAAAGGAGTGTGCATTGTCGGGGCTTCCCAACACTGATCCTGCCATGGCCAGTCTGATAGCCAACGTTGCACCCCACCACAAACCATCAGCTGACCAGTACCTATGGTAATTAAGCTGACTGCCTCACCTGATAACTACAGTAATTTTCTACACAAGGAACCTTTTCTCACCACATTTCTCTGCACCAGTGTGGTTTTGTAAAGGATCTATGTACCAGGTAACAATTATCTTCACCACTAAGTAGGATTATAAAGTGCACCCCGTCATAAGTACCAATTAATTCTCTACACCACATAATTATTACTGGTACTGTACCCTAAAAATGATGATGCTCTTCCAAGTGATAATTAAATCTATACATCAGTAAATGGATTCATAATAAAAATCCAAATACAGTACAGTAAATAGACAATAAAAGTCCAAACCTCATTACCCATAATGCCGATTGCCAAACTTAACGTGTCAAGGGAATTTTATGAACAACCATAAATTGATAAAGCCTTAAATAAAAAACATAGGATAACCTTAGTATTTACAGGTTTATTATATTACTGTATACAGTAGTAGTGTACTGTACTACTATAGAGCATTTGTACTTATAAAAACAAAAGATGGCAGCATTAGGGCAAGCCCTATAATGACTTGTATCACGAGCTGACGAGTATCATTCTCAATGCCATCTGCAGTACATCCAGCTGAAAACCTGACTCAAGAGCTGGATAAATGAAGGCAGCTGCATGTAGTGCCAGCCAAACTACCCCCAAAAGTTATGTATTCAGTACAGTGTTATGTACCAATACACAGCGACATATACTAAAGAATCCATCTACCAACATTACCAAAGCGCTAAAACTAATAAATATAGCATATTTCTGACAAGATATTCAATGGATCATCAAGGCTTCCTACATAATACAGTACAGTGTAAGAAAATGAAAATTGACAAAACAATCCTAACCGAATGAAGAACGTACAGTACATTACAGTAGCTACAGCCAATTAGCTACATTTTAAAGTTAGTTGTGCTTGGTTTAATAAATAAAGATGAGTCATTTCCTGTTATGTTTACTGTACTCTTCATATTAAGTAAAAACTAAATGTTAATTGTGTCCCTTTTTGTAATTAAGTGTCAATCCCATAGAAATTGTACAGTACTGTATATTATGTATGATTCTGTTGGTCTCCTTCATAACTACTGTACCACACTAAACTTAATATGCCACAGCAGACACTAAACAACTGCTACCCAGTAAATCATATTGCTCAATGAAAGTGTGGGGGAGCCAAGTTAAACAAAGAACTGAAAGGAAGTGGTGCAACTGAATACTTGAGAACACACTCCCTTATTAGTACTGTGTATACTTAAAATATAAGTACAGTACTACAAATAATCGATATGAAACCCAGAAGTTACAGTTCCATATTCATTAACTTCTGTCAATATACATGTACTACAAGAAACCAAACCAACTGAGTTTTTCATAAATACATAAACTTAACCTTTATCCCACAACCTGACATCATCCCCAAAACAAGTCACAAATTTCATTCTTTTCATTCACTCACCCAGTCACCCCCCCCCCTTCTTGCTCTCCTACTAACCACTTATGAATTTGGATGTTAAACCTTTAATCAACATTTCAATTCTATATGTCCACACAGCCTAGACAAACCTAACATTTTATTTGCTGATGACAGACAATTTTATTCAGTTCAGAGAGTTAAGCTATAGTTTGGCAACACTCTTATTCTTATTGATCTTAGTTTGGTGGTTGAAAAAACACCTGTTGCCAAGTTGAATTTAGAGAGTTTGACCTTCAGAATTAACAAAAATCGATTTCCTAATCTCCCATCATAACACAATAATCTGAGCCAAATTCCTCATCATATAGCTTTTTCTACATTTTTTTATACCAAAGAAAGCAATTACTGTACAATAGCACATATACTTTTTTATTATTTCTCTAAGGGTTTAACAACAAGGACAGTACCATTTACCTAATTTCTATACTAGTCTGGCTGTGCATGTCATAATTCATTGAAACTCAAATTAATACAGTACTATACTGTAATGTCTTATATTGTGTACTTAGCATTACAGGCAAGGCCAAACTAAATTTTAAACAAAGCAATCTGAAATGACATAGTACAGTACCTTGCCACAGCTGCAAAATTGCCACTGGAACAGGAAACACCGCACTTGTGACATCATTTCACTGTTTACTCACATTTTTATTTCATGAACTAATGAAGGATTACACAAGTGTCTTCATACCAATTATGACCTAACAAAGTCCATTTTTTGTATGTGGTACCCCCAAGGAGATCGCCACAGTTAATTCCTAAAGTAGGTTTAATTTGTGATATTTTGCCATTTTGATGTGTCATTTTTGTCAGAAAAATTTTCATCTTCAACATCAATGAAAATTTTGACGTTGCTCATCTAGAAATCTCATGCAAAAAGTCCCATTCCTCCTACAATGCTTTGTTCCATAGTTATCAAGAAAAACATGATTTTCTACACTCTAAGACATGACCTCGATAAAAATGTTCAGTCTTATTGCACATCCAACACTGTTCATCCATGATGTTTGATTAGATTTAGTGCTGATGAGGATGAGATATGCTTCATTATATTATTGATGGTGCAAAACAAACACACACACACAGAGGCCATTCCAACACAGTACAGTACTTCACAAAACCCCTCCAAAAAACGAGGTAAGTAAACTGAATAATAGCCTAATATTTTTCCTGTATAGTATAGAACATTAATGTACATGTATTCCGGAATATTTCTTCCAGGACCTGATACAAATTTCATCACACAAATATTTAATGTAAAATACTGTATGTACTTCAAAAAAATTTTTATTCATCACAGGTGTGTTACTACAGAACAGATGCAGCAGCACCCTATACATGCTTACAGCTGCAAATAACAAAATGTTGCCTGTCATGTGAATTATATGTGGAAGAAGTACAGTAAAATATATAAGGACCCAAAGATCGCAAAATCATGTTACCAAGAGACACAAGTTGATAAATATGAATAGTAGCTACTAGAAGAGATGGTATAGTTCAGTAGCATCACCTAAATGGTACACATCATACCATTAAAAAAGTTAACCATTCCATTTGCCTCAACCATGGGATGAGAACTAAAAGATGGCCAAGTGGCACTATTTCTTCTCTCCCATCCTACTGTGCCTTAGTTGTTTATGTACAGTACAACAGTTTGTCAGATGTGGTACACTTTGGTGCAGCTAAAGAAAATGTAAACTAACTGTGTTAATGATAATAAAAGCAGCTGATAATATTCTAAACCATGTTCATGGACTTATTCTTTACATTCTCATGGATTTACTCTGTACAGTACTGTAGAGTATTTACTTTGGTGTACCTGTACAGTAGGGTGGTCCAAAAATTAAAAGTTGGAATTTTAATTTAGACACATGTCGCCCCAAACATGTCTTCAGACAAAATTTCAGTTCCTTTTCTCAATAATTCAGGGGTCCTGCATTTCATGAGCAGTGAGGGTAAACTGCTCTCTGAAGAGGAAGATCTTAAGAGCATAAATGGCATTTGCCATCCATCTGGTTTGGTGGAAGACCCCAGGTGCCCTGGTCTTCACACCTCCCTCTGGAATTTCCCCCAAGAAGGTGTATGACAGGACAATGAGTTCCTTGTAATCGTCCCTGAGGTGAGCTAGAATTTTTATGACTAAAATAACTAAAAGTTTTGTGAGACCCCTAAACATCATCCAATTTTCTTAAAATTTTATACAAAGCGAGTGTACATGAAGTGCAACGAGGGCACCACGTGTTAGCTTGGTTCAGACAACATTCAAATTTTCACCCTATTATTTGGATCACCCTACTGTATCATACTACAAATAACTGAATTGTAGCACAAGTATCTGCTAATATTATAAAGAATGCTTATAGACTTAAATATTCAAATACTTTTACTTGTAATCTAAGGTTGCATCAGACAGCATATGAGCTTAATTGCAGTTATGGATTTCTATTATATACGTTTTTTTGGCCCTAGAACATTTCTCCTTAGATACAGCAAAGTCTCACTTAACCCGATGTCACGAATGACATAGAGCGAAGGGCAATATGATAGAGGTGTATAAATGGAAGTCAGGGCTAAGCAAAGGGGATATAACAAAGGTTCTCAAACTATCCAACCAGGAGCGAACTCATAACAATGGTTTTAAATTAGACAAATTTAGATTTTGGTGCGAAATAGGTAAACATTGGTTTGGAAATAGAGTAGTGGATGAATGGAACAAGTTACCAAACATCATTATTGACTCGAATATGATAGATAGCTTCAAACATAGGTTGGATGGATATATGAGCAATAGGGGTTGGGTGTAAATGGGACTGCCCAGTATGGGCCAATAGGCCTGCTGCAGTTTCCTCCATTCTTATGTTCTTAAGTTTGAGATACAATTCTGTATGTGTATTTTCCCCAGGTGTTCCCTTTTTATCTAGTGGGGGAGAGTTCATCATACTGATTTGCTTATATGTGACCCCAAAGCATGCTGTAAGTTGGTTCTCTACTGTGTTCTGTAGTGATACAGCATCGTACTGTGTGTAGGAAATAGAGTACTAAACCATACCAAAAATACTGTACCACCCAAGTCTTCAAGGAGGAAAATTCAGAAGAAAAGCATGTTGAGACTGAAAGAAAAGCTTGATACAGTATATTGGGTTAGGCATGAGTGTGATGACATGCATAAATGACTTCAAATGTAATTAGGGTGAACTACAACAGCTTCTCATGATGAGTATAGTATGTACAACCTTCTACTATACTGTACAGTACTCGACTAATCTTTCATTCCATCTTTACTGTATAAAAGATGTAATGTATTGTGTAACAATATACTGTACAAAAGAAAGTATTGTACTGTACAGTATAATAGGTTTATTATACTTTCTTTCTTCACTTTCTACTTTCTTTATCTAATGGCACAACTTTCTAAATATTATTAGCTACACCTCAACTAAGTTAACTTATATCCTGTACTGGTACAGTATATGATAACATTTGCTGTTTCACTTACTAAAATTATAAATACAAACTTAACCTAACTTGGCTTTACCTAAATTAGGTTGTGATAGATGCTCTTCATTTTGGGCTGGTATTATGATTATCTAGGCTACACAATAACTATTCTTAAACATAGATCAGTTTCAAGTGAAGTGAAAAATATATACAGTACTATACTGTACTGTATCTAGTATATCCCACTATAGGGTATAGAGTATAACACACACATATAGGTCTAATAAAATATTGTATACAATACTGTACTGTATACATAAAATATTTAGTGATCCAGCTCACCCAATTCCATAAAAAATGAGTTAGTTATGAATACAGTAACTGTTCATTCCAAGAGCATAGAGAGATGCTATACTATACATTGAGAGAATGAAGTATACTGTAAAGTATCTTCCCAGCTTTGGCCAAGTATAATGAAACCTGACTACCCAACACAGGATGGTGTCACTGACAAACCCCTTTCCAAGGTCCCACAGGCCTACTAACTGATTATGGCCTCCACACGTGTGTCAAATGGCCTAACTATTCTGTGATGTATTCCATCAAAACCCCGGGAAGATGATTCATTCTCACTGTACACTTTTTTTTACCTTATTCAGAATTTTTATACAATGAATCAAAACCAACCAATATTAATTTGTTAGTGAACATTTCATACACCTGTACAGTACCTGTAGTGTATAATACAGAGTTGTCCAGTGCAAATTAAAGGAGTGAAGAAAGGCATATTAGTGAGATGTGATGACAAGGGATAAGTATCCTATTGAGAAATTAGAAGGGAAATAAGGAAAAGGGGTAAAAGAATACAAATGGGGAGCAGATGGGAGAAAGGATGTCACAGGGTTTAAAGAATACAAGCAGCTGCTCTGGAGGGAACTGAATAGTGTGAGAAATTTTAAGAGAATAAATGGTAATGGCAGTTAAAAATGAAAAGGGGGATGCTTGTAAAGGAGGGAGATGAGGAGACTATTTTGAGCAGCTGCTGGATTTAACAGATCCAAGAGAGGTGGAGCTTTTCTGTATGGGATGTGGAGGTACAAAAAGTATTAAGAAGAAAGAAGCAATCATAAGTAGTGGAGGAGGGAGTGAGACTGACTGTAAATAAGCTTAAGAGTGATAAGGCTCCTAGAGTGGATGGAATCACTGGAAATGCTGAGTCCAGGAGAGAAAAGTGACAGAATGGATGATAAATGTGTAGCTACCCAAAACATCATGTGTAATGTAGTGCCCTAGCATAAGAAAAAGGTGATAATGATGGAATACAAAATTATAATACATACTGTATATAGTACAGCACAGTAAAAGCATCCTGTATATACCTGTACTCATTATTCATGTGTTCAGTATTCAGATTTTTTATATTATGTACAGGGTGTATTTGAAAAAAATTATCTGCATGGCCATTCACTGTTCATGGATTCTAATAAAAAAAAATTCAGGGCACCACACAGTACAGTACAAAAATACAGCATCATAAAATCCATACAGTACTGTATATATAAACAAAATAGTAACCAAGTTGAGCTAGCATGAGCCAAGACACTGATAAGGATAATACCGATACATACCAGTCTATTCCCAAACCAGTGTTTTCCCATTTCATGCCTAAACCTAAATTTGACCAATTTAAAACTATTGCTACATGTTCACTCCTGATTAGATACTGTATACAGTTTAAATACCATTATTATAGCACCTATGTTTGACAATGACTTCCATTTGTACACCGCAATCATATCACCCCTCAATCTACGGTACTGTGCAGATATTTCAATGTCACCATACTCAAGGCTCCTAATGCCCACTATTTGCTTTGGCATCCTCCTCTGAATGCTCTCTTAGGGATTCAATATTCATCTGTAGTACGGTGACCAGAACTGAGCTGCATAGTCCAATTGAGGTCTCGGATACACGAGATATATTTTTAGGATAACCTTGTTACTCTTATAACCAATATTCCTTGGCCTTGTTTCGAGCATAGAAAATAAATAAATAAATAAATAAATAAATAAATAAATAAATAAATAAATATATATATATATATATATATATATATATATATATATATATATATATATATATATATATATATATATATATATATATATATATATATATATATATATATATATATATATATATATATATATATATATATATATATATATATACACACACACATTATTGCCTTGGCGTAAGGTTCCCACTATCATTACCCCTAAATCTTTATCACAGTTGGATTTCTCAATTTCAAAGTTGT
This sequence comes from Homarus americanus, assembly GCF_018991925.1. Classification (NCBI taxonomy): domain Eukaryota; kingdom Metazoa; phylum Arthropoda; class Malacostraca; order Decapoda; family Nephropidae; genus Homarus; species Homarus americanus. The sequence continues at coordinate 2,236,313 of NW_024720555.1, forward strand.
TCATCTGACAGTGAAGTACTTTACATTTTTCCACATTAAACTTCATCGGCCATTTTTCAGACCGCGAGAAAAGTTTGCTTAGACCTTCCTGCATTTTCCGGAGTCCTCATAAGATTTCATTACACGCCCTATTTTAGTGTCATCGGCAAATTTACTTATACTGCTGTCTATGCCTAAACTGTATGTATGTTGTTATTAATGTGTATAATAAATAGTAGTGGTTTAAGTACAAGGCCTTGGGGTACTCCACTCGTGACGTTACCCCAATTGGATCTAGGGCCATTAATGCTAACCCTCCAACTCTGTGAGCCTCCACATTACATAATAGTCTTTTCGTGGGGGACCCTGTTGAAGGCTTTGCTAAAGTCATGGTATATAAAATACATCATAATCTAGTCCATCATCAACTGACTCATAAACAGTTGAAAAGAATGTTAAAAGATTTGTCAGACATTATCGCCCACTGGTGAAGCCATACTGAGAATCATCAATAATTTTTTTCTCGAGGTGATTTCAAATTGAGTTTGTAGCTATTTCTTCAAGTTATTTTCCTACTGTAGATGTAAGACTGATTGATTGGACAATAGTTAGAGGATAGTGATCTATCTCCATTTGTGAAAATCGTTATCACATTTGCTATCTTCCAGGATCCTGGTACTGTACTACACCCGACTTAAATAACACGTTGAACTAGGGCAGTCGACTATTAATGGTGTTTAAAAGGAATCTGACCAGTGTCACTTTTTTGGTGAAAAGATGATGTTACACCAAACACATTCACTATATGAAGTGTTATTTCCTCTTCACATAAATGTATTGGTGAGCTATAGGTGAAAGTATATGTTGGGGTGGTTTCCAGGGGTCCTGGAACCTAACCTCATTTCCCCCCGTCTCTGTAGCTATTCATGGTATCGATACTCGTGACATTCTCCTTGAACATAACCTCCCTAATAGCAAGGTAAAGGTGTATACAGTATTGTATTTAAACCAGTAAATTGTATGTATGCAAAAGTAGTCATTTCCAAGGAACATTTTGGCAAAACAGAGCATATTAGGGAAAAGGTTAAGTAACCTTGGAAGAGGCAAAAGAAATGTAGATAATGTGCTTATATTAGGAAGCATGAGAAAAATTTGAGAGCTTGGAACTACTTTTGTTATTCACAGATTTAGAAAAAGAAAATGGTTAGTGTTGATATGAAAGGGACAAGGAAGGCAGACCATTAAAAATTTAAGATATAATTGGGAAAGTAAGAATGACATTCAAAGTTTCTGTAAGTGAGAAAAGCAATTTTAAGAGTAGGTCAAGAAAAGGGATACTGGTTTCCCAGTGAAAGTGAGTCTGCATCAAGGGTCTGTACCGTTGCCATGGATGTTCAATATATTCAAGGACAAATGATATGAGGTGAAAGCAAGAGGAATGGAAAGAGGAGCATATTTGGTCATAAGGAGGATGCAATGGGAGGAGTCTACTGTTCTTTACAGATGATACTGGCACAGTACAGCTTTTGACACAGTGAATCATCATCATCATCCGTTACTTCAGGATCTTTGGTCGTTTGGTGTCAGTGAGAATGGACTCTCACTGCTCGAGTCTTATCTGTCAGAGCAATCTCAATGTGTGATGGTTGGTGGAACCATTTCAGACCCAGTCCCTTTGCAGTTTTGAGTCCCACAGGGATCAGTTTTGAGACCACTTCTGTTTACAGTCTATGCATCTCTGCTGGATGCTCATGGTGTTGCCTACCATTTCTATGCAGATGATACACAGCTTTATTTGAAATTAATAAATTTCGAGGATACAGTACTGCTGAATGACGACAAAACCAAAATTATCGTCATCTAAGGAAATAGGAAGGGAGACAGCATAGATGGTTTTTGGGAAGCACAACTCAAGTTCTGTCGATTCTGTTTGTAATTTTGGAGTGTACCGTACTTCAACTCAAAACTGAATTTTAAAGACCACATATAAATTCACTTATTTTGTCTCAGGTTGATTTACTGTAACTCTTTATGGGTCTGCCTACCGAATTATCTACTGAAGAAAGTTCAGTGTTGAACAGAGTTGCCAGGCTAATTTTGCTCTTCCACCGAGGACTCCCACTACCCCATTCTTGATAAAATTACATTGGTTTCCAATTAAAGCTAGAGAAGAGTTCAAACTCTGTCTAATGACTAAGTTAGAAGAACTGGTGCTTTTTAAAAAGAACAGATCAGCGACCATTATTATAATTGAGAATGGAAGTGTGTGTAGTCTTCAAGAAGAACTTTATTACATATACGGTAGTTAGCAATTTTAAACAAGAGGGAAGAGATAAAAGTACAGAATGCAAACAGATAATAGATGTTAGCTTAAACAAAGAGAGGACAGAGAAAATGGGCATGTTCTGACACTCAGAAAAGAAGATAGAGTAGAGGAAGAAAAGAAAGTACTGTAATTGGTGCACTAACAAAGTAAGGAGAGGTAGACCGTGGTAAAGAATGCAGAGTGGAGATGCATGGAGGAATTATTGAGCCAATAAAGTGAACCGCAGCCTCAAATAGAGATAAACAGATTGAAGCCGAAGAAAGAAAAATAAGGCGCTTGAGAACAATGTCATGTGAATAGCATGTAAAGAACATGAAATACAAATCTCAAAACAGAAGTATATAAGAGAGCAAATATCATGGGTTTGTGATAGTAGTATGGATATCCTCAGAGAATGAAAAATGGAAAGTTAGTACGGTAGTAACACTGTAAAATTCTGGAGGTGTATGGTAGGAGGGGAAAAGGGAAAACCTAAAAGATGGAAGGGTTAGATGAATTTCAGGAAGTACTGAAAATGAGAGGGATGAACATTCAGGATGCAGCAGAATGTTTGAATGATATAAAAGCATAGTCTAGTGTTGAGTGGTTCATGGAGTTGCCGCAGGAGAGTGATTATACAGTATAGCAATGCTCTTATATCAAGCCACTCTGTACTATGGCAGGAAAAGTCTTACAAAAGGGGAAAATATCTGTCAGATCTGAATAACACTTGTGCCTTTTACATTCATCACCTGCTCACATACTGTAGTTTAGGTCTCCCACCCCCAACTATGACTTCCTCAATCACAGTTTCTAATTCTCATGGCACATTAATCTAATTCTTGCAGTTTCTCAGTGAAGGTGAGTTTATGGGTCCTAAATGTAAGTGGGACTAATACATCAATTATCCATAAAACATAAGTAGATACAGTACTAGAGATGCCTGGACAAAATACCTTCAGCGAGGTTAGGGACAGGGAGGAGTCGAGCGCATCTCCTTTGTCACGGTACCAAACACTTTGCTGTGTAGGGAATGTGAAGCTTGTAAGAATACAATGATGTCAATTCTTATAAGTTTGTAATTAATATTTTCATCACATTTTATTCGATAACAATACTCACAGTACCACCATAAATGTAGACACCTACAAAATGTACTTTACAGCTAGAGAGGACAAAACACTGATTGTTTACTACTTGCAATGAACACTGGTACTCATTTTGATGGAGGGTTTTTATTTATTGATAGGTTCTTATAATGCATTTATCTAGGGTATTTTACACTGATAACATCACTTTCACGTGGCTATAAAGAGGTCACATTGCTTTTAGGGCATTACTATGTCCAATTACATGTACAGTAGGCCTTCGAGGGTAAAGTTTGGATAGTCCAACGACATATCCACTATTCCACCTAGTTATGATGCGCTCCCTAATTGTGGTTTTCTCAATTATGGTCTTGTAGAGGAATATATCCCCTGTGATTAGGGAAGGCAACCTGTACTGCCACTTCTTGCCACAATGGCATATTAAAGGTCAAGGCAATTAAAAAAGCATGAAACAAGATAGTGTTCTTTGAGCAGGGAACACTGCTCTGCTTAATCGCTCTACCAAGGACACCCTTTCCATTGATAATTAATAAAAAATTTCATCTCGGACACATACCAGTAAGTACAGGTGTACTTCCTAAATTAACAAAATCTGCATCAGAGACTGGTAAAGCAAAGTTTAAAAAAAATGGAAGGGGGAGAGGGGGGGGGGTTCATGTGTGTAACATATGCTGATAAGTGAATGAAAAAGGGTCAGGTTGGAAAGCCAGTTAATATGATGATGTATGCATATCCGGCACATACGTGTGTACAAATTTAAAAATACATTTATACAATAAAACATTTAAATACAGAATAGTATTACCATTTTTCATTCATCAAATTTTGTATCCATGGGTCACTGTTTCAAAGATGGAGGCAGAGAGGAAACATTACTGACATAAGTTACAAAATGGGATATGACTCATTACATAGATAAATAATCTTAACACCCACGGCCTGAGCTTAAAGAGCTGACATGCATGGCATTTCTAGTGAATTATTTAATATTTATATATTGTGGTAATTAGCCAGTTACTTTCAAAATAATCCGTCAATCATGCTTTTGTGGGCTAAGCTGATTCCTGAATCTTACTGAAGCCAATTTATGGGTCTATCTCTACCCTGAAGCTCAATCTGTGAGTGACAAAATTAGCTGGGTAATGAACTGATTAATCAAACTGTCATTACTTGCAGCCCACATGATGTCACATTCTCAGGGGCTCGGTTATCAAGTATGTTCAAAAGAAAGTTGTTATTTATTTGAAAACATTCACTAGTCCATGGGGATGAAAGAAACAACAACAAATTCCAATATTAGGAAATCCCCATAAAGGAATAACACAATACCTGCATCAGCCTATGAACTAGCAAAAGTATATTGGGTACGGTATGCGTTCTCAGCGCATTCTGCATAGCTACAGGTATCCATAAAATATTGCTGTTACAAGATACTGTTGATACTGTACCTGCCATGAGCAGCCCATGAGATAATAAATGCATTGTTATACAATAATTTAGGAAACATCTTTACATACCACTACAGTACAGTATACTAAGTTTATATTTAACTTCATCATGCAGTGTTTTCAATGGTAATCAGTATACCTTAGTTCAAAACAAACTGATGACTATATTGAACCAACAGTTGCAATAAATGCTGAGCAACTAAACTATACAGTAGATATAGTACCACACACTACTGTAGCAATGTAAAGTTTGATGTCTGCTTGTAAACTTCAACAAGAGTAATGTATAAATACCAAGTACAGTACTATACAGCGATTCTGATCATGCCACATCCAACAATATACAGTGTATCATGCAATACACTTACTCTTATGTACAGTATAGTACGTATCTACACCATATAAATGCGTGTTACCGTATAATTCTTATGCAATGCATTTCAATCAAATACAATAGTAAAGTAAAACCTCTATTTACTTTTACTTGAAGACAGCTCCAAAATTTAATTAAACTAATAATAGAAGCACAATGATTATTACACTCAATTTAAAAATGAAACACCAAAAACCTCAAGCAAAATGCTGCATCTCTACACATTCACAAGAACACTGACTCCGTTTTCTTTGAATTCTATAAAACCATGAAAAAAAATCAATATTACAGTATTTCAAATGATTAGAATTATTACACCAAGCTCATATGATATTCCAGATAAACAGCACCAACTCTTCTACATGAATCACATCCAACCAAAGAGGTTATCCCTGGTTAGGCCTTCAGAAACAAAGAAATCGTAAAAAAGAATGAAAATTCTAACAGATATACCGGTAATAATCTCCAAACTACAAACACAAATAAAAGTGGTATCATTCTTACCTGACACTGAGATCCATTGCAGAACAGTTGAAAGGGCACTACACTATAAAAGTTCTCATTCCTGGTGACTCCCAGAAAACTTTTCTAAATCAATATATTTCAAATCATTGTTCTTTTCATCACTGATCAGGGAAACTCACTTTCTATTTCCATAGCATCAACTATTCACTTTTCCTAAACACAGTCTGTCAACTGTGTAAAATAATAATAATATGCTAGATATTTGTACAGTGGAAGGTGGAATCTGATTTTCAATCCAAGAAACACATGACCTTCAAAGCCAATCAACTTGTGGCAAACATTGTACAATATCCAGCTAATTACAACCAGTAGCTTGGGTATGTTCTAAGTTCATATGAATGACACGTTATGTGAAACATTGTTCTTCAGCAACCACAGAACACGCCTTACTTTATTATACGTACATAACTTTCATACACAAGAGTACATACTGTAAACTTCAGTGCCTGCATCAATATCCCATTCAATATACAGTTTATTAGTATGGAAAGATTTCCATAAACATAAAATTCATTACCTTCCTGAGAGAGCATAACGTTTCTCCCGTGTGATCAAACATGAATGAAATTACATATACAAAAATTTTTCTTACTGACCCCCAAATAAGGTGATATTTCCACAATTTGATATATTTCCCTATGTTGGTGAAAGGTTTAGAAATAATAAGCAATGAAGAGTGGGGAGAGTCACCAATGGGAAGGGAGACAGAATGAATGGAAACATTAAAGGAGCAAGAGTGAGCGCACAGAATGTTAAGATGAAGAAAGGAGATAGAAAGACATACAGCTAACTACACTAACTAACAACCCCATTTATATGTAGGTAAAGGTAAAACCGTTTCAGTGGAGTATGGTAGGTCTGCTGACTACAGATGGCTTATGCTATCAGTAATAAAACATTAACAATAACTTCTATTATAGTGATGAAGCTGGTGATGACAGTGTGAGAAAGAGATATACTGTATCTGTAGTAGTTTTAGTGGCGACAAATATAAATACAGTAATAATATGGTAAGACATGAACCTATTAAAATTCCATTAATGAAACATTGACTCAGGAATAATTACTACACACGGCAAACAATGCAAATTAACTCCACAATAATATATAATAATATGCTTATTAGTAATCAATAGAAAAAACAATACTCTTCCACCCACCCCAGCTAGACAAAACCATTCCTCCAGAGTCATGTGCTTAAAATTCCTTGGCAAGGAATTTAACAAATAGAAGTAGAACGGTCCAAATTATTTACTCGATAAAGAGACATTCGACAGCACTACATTACTTAATATATGCGTAATCAGGTTATAAATTGACCAACCTTTAAAGACAACTGATAGCCTATGGTAAAAGTGAAGAACTGGTTTGTTCGGGGACTCTTTTAGAAATGAATTGATCCAAAATCTAATCAAACAGAAAATAAAGCAGATTGTTAAGCACAGAGGACTCATTTGAGCTATCAGTGTATCAACAAATTTTATAACATCTTTTTGGTGGAAATACAGTACAGTGCATTAATAAAAACATACCTGTACCTAATTTTAAAGTTATTATCAAATCATTTACCGTGCTCTACTTTGTTCACAAATATAGTTATTTTACTGAATAGCTAAAGAAGATATAAATTAATTATATACTGTACAGTAAAGCATGGGAAAATTATAAATTCATATGGTATAAGTGAACGATTCATCATTTTTGTAATTAGACTGGATAATGATGTAGCATTCTACTTATACTGTATACTGTACTGGTTTTTTTTCTTCAGCTTATTAACTGAAGATGAAAAAACATTACAATAGTTTATGCATTTATCCATTTTCTGTTAAATACGATTTTACTGTACTTGGTATCTGATAAAAGTGTATATATTCAAAGTTACCAAATTACTCTTTAACACTGTATAAAAAAAACTTAGTGGTTCAAAATTTTGTTTCATCAGACTTGACAAACTGTACCATTAACATGTGCAAACTAAACTTCATACAAAACCAGCTTGATATTTAGAGTTTTCTCCTAAAAATTTTGCTCAAAAGACATGCCATCCAGAAACAACAACAACTCATGCTGCAGATGAGAGAAACCCCAGGAGCAATTGTCCGCGCTCCCACCGAGAGGAGTATTGATCCAGTCAGCTAGCCAATAAAAGTTTCCGGTACTGTTTTTTCATCTGCTGTATCTCAAACTACTGCATTCCATTTACTTGACTTACCAAATGAGTAAAGTAGTGCCTCCCAATCTACAAAACTGAAACTAATTAGGAAATAATTTATTTAAGGGTCTCCATCAACCATTCAGCACAAGTAAGATACCATAAGATCAATGGAAGGCTTCCCGACGGTGGGGACGGAATCTTTCAACTCTCAATATTATTTCCTAGAACCTGTAAACCTTCCTGTCATGCTGAAATTCTTTAAAAATGCAGCCAATACTTTAAGTGAGAACAGCATGAAATGTAATAGTGGGTACAACTAAATCCCCCAAGTAGCTCCACAACTTTAGACTAACAGTTTGTTCTCAAGCCAAGCAAATTGTCAACAGCACGACTTCAATTAATCTGCATATATAAACCCCTTGAAAAGGATACGGAAGTACTTTTAAGCAATTCCTTCCAAGACATGTAGAGGGCAAATAATCTTTAAAAAATTAACCGAACAAAATTAATGCCAGTTCTACAATGGACTGCAGTGCAATTAATAAGAGAGCAACATTTTTGCATACCTATTATGACTCATTAATTCAAGCTTTGATCAGAAATTTTGCTTTATTCTGTATTTCTCAAAGGGACTGTAATACTTTCTAGATTTTTAAGTTACTTAAAAAATTAACTTCAAAACCATCACTCCTATGGTCTTCAAGATATTGAGGCATATCATTTTGCAATTAATACAAAAATATTTCTAAAGTACAGTACATACTGTGTAAGTATGAAGTACTAGCCTCACTCTGATAGTCTACCAAACATGAATTTCATTACAAGTATGAATTATAAAGGCTTTACTATCTGACACCTGAAAAAATTTTCTGGTGATAAAGAATTAATAATCAGTTTCAGTCAATTAGAAATATTTAAGACAGCCACCACTTTACTACCATCTACTGTAATGTACTCATGTGTGCATTTTAAAGTAAGATAACAAATTTATTTAAATTAGATTATCATTTTGTTTCTCACATAATATATTCATGCAACCTTAGCTACAAACTTAAAAGACAGTTACAATAATATTCTGTAGTGGTTCAGTAACCTGTGACAAATAGGAACAAGAATCTAAACCTTTATCTGAAGGTAAGCATTTATCGTTCAAACCTAATCATTGTTAGGTATTGTTAAGTGTTTTTTTAATTGAGTTAGAACGATAAAGGCTTACCTTTAAAACTAACTTTGCATTCTTATTCCTCATTGAGTCGTTGGCTAAGAAGTCGCTGCCATAACTTTAATAAGAATGCCCATTTGATGAAAAAAGTTGTACTGGATATCTGTCAAATAAATGGATCAGTATCAGAAGTTATCAATACGAATATAAGTATTCACAGAAACCAACATTTTGCAAAAATTACTCATACCATGAAATATTTACTAATCATAAAAATTTGGTAATATATTTTAGCTTCGCTCCTCAACTTGTAAATAACCTTCATCAGCAGGTATCATTCAATACAATATTCAATGTAACAGCACAAACCCCAGTAAAATGCTATGACCAGGATGTAAATATATGACAAACCACAAACACTTTTGTAAAGTTATTACTTGACAACAGATGAAAACATATTCAAAACATTCACATGCTGTTTGACAACACTGAAAACATTCACTCAACAATGAAGAGTACTTCACACGGGGCACCATATTTCACTCAACAGCTGTTTCATCTGAATGACTAGAAAAGGCATTATAATACATCAAATTCAACTCGAAGTGTAGGTTTGTAAAGTACAATAATATGGAATTCCATAATGCACATGTTTGTTTTGGGAAACAAAGGTTACACATGCATAACAAAACTAAGAAATGTTCACCGCCAGTCACTTCAAAAATATTGTCTTTTCGACTATTCAATTCCTTGAGTAATCATAACACACTCACAAAGCTATACAGCATGCCAAATCCCTTGGCAAAGCCAAGACCCGTACACAACACACCGAATCCCTAGTTCACACAACGCAAACTTTCTCCACACACTAAAACAAAAAAAAACAAAAAAAACCTAAGCTGTACACGGCAACACTGTGTGCTCCAGATTTCTTTTCACGACTTCCTTTCTTATTTCAGGTCACCACTATAACACTTATCACCATTCGGTCACTGAATATATACTTGGCGGCGATAATAATAAAATAACTTCCATTATCGTCACTTTCCTTAATGAGAACCAAGTTGATAACGCTTCGGGAAAAAATACAAAAAAATAAACAAACAAATCACTGGCACTATAAACCCCTACAAGTATTGACCACCATCAGTTCATCATCCGACGTGGTTAAATATGTAAGGGTGTGGAGAGCATTACAGAAGCACAGGATAGCTTGGTGACAAAGCGGGTGTGTAAAAAGGGCGAGCGTCTTCCCCGGCATGTAGCTTCACCCGCGCGAGGTTGACTGACCAGAGCATCTCCCCCTTACCCCCCACCACTCACAGACACCTATTACCTATTCCTGGCTACCACGTTTTTCCTCACTACTCGCATTTACTTATCCCATCTCTCTATTTATTTAATGAATCCATAATATTCGAAGGTTGTAATGTGATGAAAAATAATAGATATAAATCAATAAGTCATTATATAAATGTCAAAAGAGGAAGCGGAAATATAGTGACCTCCCCGTGAGCAACACTCGGCCCCTCACCCCCGCCCCTCCTGCAAGCGTCACCCAAAATCACTTTTCAAGACAAACTCAGACTCCTCTCTCACCACTTCCTTCATTTCTTCACTTATTTCCGGCTCTAAAACACTTATCATTATTCACTATAACACTTTAGAACATCTACTTACGTGTTATTAGCTCAATATTTTCTTTTATTTCCACTTTAAGATCTTTGCCCCTCAAGTACACACAACAAACTCATTAACAGTATCATGACAGACTTCGTAATGGCGGAAAGACTCCCAGCGTTATCACATATATCTCTTCATATTCACTTCTCTACGCGTTCTATATATCCGTTATATTCTTAATAATCACAGTTATATTTTTCACATTAAAATTATTTGTTTATTTAAGTAAAAAAAGTTATTATTATGCACTTCCGGACCATTAAAAAATCTCTGGAACATCCATCAGCTGGCGTCCCATCAGGCCTTGCGTCCTTTGTCGGCCGGTAAACTCTTTCTAGACACCACCTCACTTTCCGTCGTTTTTCTCGTCTTCCGTCCACTTTCGTTATCTATTTTACTCACTACAGCAATATTCGACTCACAAGCTTTGCTACGACACCCCACATGATAGGGTTCACTTGAGATGGTGACACAGTGTGGGGGTCAATCGTTCAAGGACTGAATTTGTGCCAACAACCATATCGATTCTATTTCACAACAAACAGAAACGTAAACTGTTCCTTGGTAGGGTCACGGGAGATATTTCCACTTCACGCGCCACACACGACTCTAAAACTTCCACCACAACCTCCACCACACCTTCCACTGCACAAAATCCAACGGAGTAACACCTCACGCCAGCCAAGCAGCGTACATGTGGCAAAAATTAGGAGATAATCCGGAGCGCGCCCACGACCAACATGGCGCCTTGTCTCCGGTTAATGGCTACGGGGCCGCCCCGCTGGACGCACGGACTCCCGCGCACACCCGCCCCCACCATTCACACCCATTACATTCCCATTACTTACAATATATTTTTTGTATTTATCATATTTGTCCTTCCCTTGTTTTCGTATCATTCACTTCGGCATGTCATTTTCAAGCATGTTTATTTGTATCCCATTAACATTGACACATTGTCGCGGTGTCATATGCCTCTTAAGTGGTCAATTAATATTTGTCTTAACCCAATATTGAAAATGAATGAAAGTTCAATACCCTCTAGTTCCCCTGTGCTAACCCCAAGTTGGTCACAGCGTGGAACCCAACCATCGCTCCACGGAACATGTATTGCCTCACCGATGTGCTCCTATCATGTTGTCGGCCACGTACCGCGCTCAAGTGACATCACCTACTTATAAAACTAACATCATAAATTACCCTCACATCCACGTATATAAAAATGAACAGGTGTTAGTCAAATTAAAACTTCACAATTTTAACCTACCGTTTAGTAAGATTAAACTATGATATCGCTTCTCCATGAATAAAACAAAAAAATATCGAATGGCGGCGATGGACAAAACAAAATGCAGTGTTGAGAAATCCCGTATGTAGGTAGGGTAGGGAGCGGGCGGTAGTGGGGGTGTACATGTGTACGTGTGTTGCGGTGTGAGTGTCGGTGTGTGCGGGGGTCGCGTGAAGCATCTGCAGCGTGCCGCCCGCCTACACCACACACTCACGACCACCGCTACACCACTCCCGATACCATACTACCTCTTAACCATCACCTACCATACTTTAAACTTTATTATTAATCATTTAATTTATTTGTATTATTTTTTTTAATATTATCAATTCCTACTATATCGTCAATTAGGAGACAACAGGTACTTACACAATCATGACAAGGACTGGCAGTGTAGTCAGCAGTTTTCACCCGGAGTACAGCCGTCACCGCCACCATCACCACGCCACCCCCCTCCCCTACCCCACACCCTCCCAACCCACCAACCAGTACAAGAGGCCTCGGGGGTCAAGTCACTGCTATTACCCTACCACACAACACTAAACCCTTACACGAGATAAAAAAAAAAAAAAAACGCTGCCAAGTAAGTATATCTTGAGTCGATGGCGTGGAAGAATATATTTAAGGAAGAATAAATAACTCCACCGTGATAATGGCAACACAATCTGAAGAGGAAGCTCCGCCATGATAACAAGTGCCTAACCTACCCGGTGGAAGGTTGTACTTTGTTTAAGTATCCTGACGTTGGACGGCCGATATTGACGGTGTGGCCGTCTCATGTGTCCCTACAAGACCAGCGCCATGAAGGGCCTGGATACACCCCATGTGATATTGGTAGAGGGGGGGGGGGGAGAAGGTTGGGGGCAAAGTACTGATATTATCGACCAGGTATGGCAATTGAAGCTCTGTTGACAACATGCAGTTGACGGAGGGAAGGCGAGGTTAACACCCAGCTGGCTGCTCCAATACCTCATCTCCCTGATGAGAGGAACGAAACAGCGGCGTTCACAATAGTAACTGTAACCGGGAAGCAAGTCGGTGGTCTTCCTTGCACCAGCTGAGAGCATCGTTGTATTGTTATCCCTTGATGCGTGAGGGACAATGATATCACATGCATGCGTGACGTCACCAGCACGCTTATCACAGTCACCAGAGGTAGCGACTGAAAGAAACAGTCGTGTTATTACAATGTCTTATCTCAGTTGATACAGAATGGTGATGGGCCGACACACACACATGGTTTTATTCACCAGGATTATTATGCATCGTACACACTACCAACTGCGATTATAACAATACTGTACTGTTGTTTGTCGTACAGATGAGACTAAAGGCATTAGACAATTAAAATTAGTACACAACATTCATTTTGACTGTGACATTTCTTATTCTTTATAATTGCTAAGATTTAGACACGAAAACAGGCAATGTATTTTTTAAAACACTAAAACATTGTTATTATAAGTACGGAAAAAATGCTGTCGTTTAGTGGCCGTAGTTACATTACACATCCGTTGTGTGGCGTTGTCGGTAATTACGTCAGTGACAAACCGGAGACGGTAATCCGCTCTCTCAGGGACTACCCATAACTCTACACACAACATCTCCAGGTTATCGTCGTTGTTGTACACCGACTCCTATAAACAGTAAATATAACTCACTGTGAGAATTCATTATCCCTAAACAGCGGCAAAATAACCAAAGAACCTTTTCATTCACATGAAATATCATCCTCTTAGTTTATTGATGTGTACAAAAGTTTACATAAATATCATACGATTATTACTTGCATTCAAAAGTACCCTTAATGGTTTGCAATGGCCATACCGATGTGGTTAAGTTCTAGGAATGAGAGAGCGACTCACGGTGGGGGGGGGGGGATGACTAACCGAGAACAAGAGTCTGGATATGACGAGATCCTCAGTATAATGTTTCAGTATTAAAATTTCAGAGATTTTCATTATATCCATACATAAATTGAACGTTTCCTGGGATCTTTCGTTTATCAATTATAATTAACTTTTCAGGAATCCTCATATTACTGTATAGGCTCCTCCAAGACCTTTCGAATACCAAAAATGGAAAGTTCCGAATATAGCGTAAAATTATATACTTAGTACCTGATATGACGTGAACAGGACATAGCACAAGTAGTAGTAGTAGTAGTAGTAGGTTAGTAACAGAGACAACGGCAGAACGAATAGTCAATAATGTAACAGAGACCAACGGAGAACAATGTGAGCAACAGGCCAACAGTAAAGTAAGGAAAGTAACGGTAGCCATGTGAGCAACGGTGGATACGCAAGTACGCACCACCATTATCAATATACGCAACATCTTTATCATTATACGCAACACCATTATCATTATACATTACGCAACACCAGCAAATTACGCAACTCTATTATTATACGCATCTCTATCACCAAGACTATAACAGTGTCAGGTATACATGCGCATCAGTGTCAGCAACATACGCAACACTGACAGCAACCTCACCGCCAGTGTCAGCAACATACGCAATACTGACAGCTAACTAACCGCCAGTGTCAGCAACATACAGTACACGACGATGGTCAAAACCCAGACAACTTTGTTTATGCGTCAGTCAGCCTGCACACACACACACACACACACACGGATATCTAAAAAAAAGCCTATTAGTGTTTTACCGTAATCTCACCCAAGTCAGTAATTTTTGCCATGTTATACGAATTAAGGGATCACATGAAGATTAGCCACCCCAACTTATTTCACGTGACGAGTAAATACCTTAACGTCACCTGGGTTTTTAAGGTTACGTTAGGTTATGTCAATTTATATTAGATTAAGTTAGGTTAGGTTAGGTTAGGTTAGCATTAGAATGGTAAATTTCAACGTGAAACAAGCTGGGGGGGGGGGGGGGGGAGCTAATCTTCAGGTGACCCAAATCTTTGTAAAGATTAACGTTACAGTTTTCAAGTTTTGTTCCGGAAATGAAACTAGGACGGACATACAGTACAACTTCCTGACAGACAGACCAATCCTGTCCCTATGACGCCAACAAGGTCACTGAACCGCAGAATCATACCTCCATACACTTGATAGTCATGGTTAGGTTATAGGTTAGGTTAGGTTAGGTTAGGTTAGGTTAGGTTATAGGATAGGTTAGGTTAGGTTAGGTTATAGGTTAGGTTAGGTTAGGATAGGATAGGATAGGTTAGGTTAGGTTATAGGTTAGGTTAGGATACGCATTAGTTTATTGTAACTTAATATACACATTAAAGCAGCTTTGAGGCAACGGCTTGATAAGTATTAGTAAGTTTATCAGAAAAGTTAACATGACGTTTCTATGTATAGTAATGTATATAAATAGTGTAGGTATACATAAACCATACATAGCCAGCACGGGTATACATACACTATACACAGAGAGAACAATTATACATACATTAACATATAACCAGAACAGGTATACAAACAATATACAAAAACAATTGTAAATACTCCAGCCTCATCGATCACTTCGTAAACTCAGAAAGACGAAATACTTTACTGAGTTATGTAAGTAATGACCCTCGTATAGTGTACTACTGTAAGAGAGGATATAGAATTATTTTAGGATATAGAATTATTTAAGAGTGAATATAAACTTAGGCTCGCGTAGTCACTAAAGCTCTTAGGTTAATTTAGTCTCGTAGCTGGAGATACAAGAGTATGTATTTAAATCGTCTGATTTTAAGTTATAACTCAAATATAACTTCCCAATGTCATCAATGTTAACTGTGATTATACCTGTACTAGATTCGTTAACTTAACACCACTTAAACCATCTTCGTCAAAGGGTTAAATCACCGTCAAAGGGTTAAACCACCATCGCCCCGTTAACCCATCATTCTCAAAGGGTTAAAGGGAGCAATTAACTTACATAATCTTTATGAATATACATCTATAAATTTAACTCTATTGGTGATATGTATTAACTATAAGTAATTCTATCGAGAGAACACACTACCTATTTTGACTGACACAGCTACAGGTAGTCCACGCCTCTGATGGTCAGTGGACTACACTCAACACTTACTCAAGTCGCAAAAATTCCTAAGTTATTTTTTACTCCAGATGAGAATAAAGAGAACGAACCTAACCTAACCTAAACTAACCTAACCTAATCTAACCTAGCCTAACCTAACCTATCTACCTAATTTACTGTCCCGTAATGATGTCGTGGTGTGGTAGTGTTAGGTAGTAGTGTGGTAGTGTTAGGTAGTGGTGTGGTTGTGTCAGGGTGTGGCGTGGTAGTGTCAGCTGAGCCACACCATATAACATAACCCTGGTATATAACACGGGTGTCAGATGTCACCGCTGGAACCCTCTGCATTTATAACACGTAATTAATACGGCTTATGATATGGAGCATAAATTAATGATGATTTTAATTAAATAACTGTGATGCGGGCGATCCATCGTGTAAAATCATTATATTACAATTTCCTCTCATAATTAACGTAATAATGATGTTTGTTGTTACACATTTTAAGGGTCGACCTCTGAATACCACCAGTGTCAAGCGTTAGAAATATTGAGGCCTCGCTACTGGGTGCGTTCAACTACCACAAACTAAGCGCTGTTCCATAACCAATCAGAGTTTAGGGTCTAGATTTACAGTGATTCTGAATATTAATTTCATTCCCTAACTAGTACTGTTAAATCGAATTCCTGTAGAGTCTCAGTAAAAAGTTGAATAAAAACAGTCCTTCGTGGCGTGTTTCCTCTGATACCACCTGACCATTTGTTAAGTTAAGTTAGATTTTGTTTTGTTAGGTTAGGGTAGTCAATGATCAGGTGAAATAAGCTGGGGTGTCAATTCTTCAGGTGGTCTAATTAAAGTACTAATTGCATTACACCTGAGCACGACCCGCGTTGATAATGACCGAGAATGATCAATCCTACGGCTGCCTGAAGGATGATTAATGCTTCACGCTGGACAGGTCGGGGAAGCATCATCCTCTCACAGCGTTATGTCAACACAGGTTCATCATCCTAAACTGAGTGTGTGTGTGTGAACGATCATCCCACAGTGTGTATGTCGGTGAACAACCATCTCTCTCTCTCTCTCTCTCTCTCTCTCTCTCTCCCGCCGTGTTATTGCATCATGTGTACCGAGTGTCTGTCTCCTCCTCTTTACCACGTTCTTCACAACTAGACGAGGCTCCGATTTCTCAAAGATTCCTACGTTAAATAATAATCTTAGAGAAAAGGCACGAGAACTCACCCCAGGTAAGGTCCTCACCCCAGGTACCAGGGATAACACCATATTAATCTTTGAGACTCCAGGTGAGGGAAGGTGAGCGAGCTTGTGGATAAAAATGGACGAGAACTTTAGTACCATAACGCCGCTTCTACACCATTTAAGGGGTACGGCACTAAAATATCCCTTATGTAGAGACGTAAACACACACCTAAATGGTTGACCTAAACAGTAATGTAAGTACTCTTCTATTTCGCTAAAGACACAGTAGTTGGAGACACTGCCGTTAAGACCGTCTCAGACTAACGTAACCTCACTAAACTACACACCAGGAAGCTAGTTAATGTACGAACCTTAAGAGAATTCGAACGAAGCCAATGACTGAAACATCTAACACCCGAACATGCAGTATATGTCATGGTACACAAGCGTAATACACACGTCATGTAAGTGTAGATAAATAGGAAACACACACACACACAAACACACACACACACACACACACACACAGAAGCAGGCATGTGCGTCAGTGGGCCACGGACTGGTACCTCGACCGTGCCTGAGGGTGCACAGGTGGAACCCCAGACTCGAGGAGTTCACAGTGGAGGGTACACGACCGCTCCCCCCTCACCTCACCCCTCCCCTCCCAGCAACCCCTCCCTCCCACACCCTACGACACCCTGAGACACGCTATGAGACATACTAACACACCCTACGACACGCTGAGACACCCTAAGACATCCAGTATTAACGTCACTCATTAATTCCGTAACTCAGTATCACCGTTACACACTATCACCATCACTGATTATCACCGCCACTCACCGTCACTTACTGCCTATCACTGTCACTCACAATATTCGTCGGCTTTTTGCCAGAGGTGTGAAAAATGGCGACACCAGGTAACACAAATTTATATACACCTGTGGGAGTGTTACTGAGTGTCGACACCATCCATGTAACAAGGTGGCAGGGGGTGGGAGAGGTAAGGGGTGGGGAAGAGGGTGGATGGGAAGGGAAAGGAGGAAGGGAAGGGGTTAAAAAGGTTGATGGGAAGGTGATAAGGGTGGATGGAAGGGGGAGGGAGGAAGAGGGAGGGATCGTTAGACCTTGTTAAACATATTAGTTAAAAAAATCGTATTCAGCGTCTGACTCTGAACATAAAGACTAACTTAATATTTTTATTCCTTCACTTGATGATTAATTAAACACCCTAACACTACCTGTGGACTGGGTTAAGTTAGGCTTGGTTAGGTTAGGTTAGAATAGAATAGGTTAGGTTAAGTTAGGCTCGGCTTGGCTAGGTTATGTATGGTTAGATTAAGTTTCCGTTGGGTGTGTTAAACTGGGGGAGGGGCGGGCTAACATTCACGCCATAAGACAGACGAACACGAACAGTGACATGAAGACGCTAGAACAAGGGCCGGAAATAGCAACACATACTTGACCATATCCTTAACTTTCAATCATAATAAAGTGATTCCTACCGCCCGTCCTGATCCACAGCGCTTTAAAACACTTTATATATCATGTTACTGTGTTTAGTGACTTGAGTGAAGAGTAACATACATGCAGACAAAAGTGAAACGGCACTAAAGCGTTACGTTAATTCGTTTAGCATACTGAGTTGAGTCGTTGGTTATTCTACTATCCTGTTAACGTGATATAAACAATGACTGTATCCTGTTAACGTGATATAAACAATGACTGTATCCTGTTAACGTGATATAAACAATGACTGTATCCTGTTAACGTGATATAAATAATTAATCTATCCTGTTAAAGTGATATAAACAATGACTATCCTGTTAACGTGATATAAATAATGACTATGCTTTTAGCGTGATATAAACAATGAATCTATCCTGTTAGCGTAATATAAACAATGAATCTATCCTGTTAGCGTAATATAAACAATGAATCTATCCTGTTAGCGTAATATAAACAATGAATCTATCCTGTAACCATATAAACAAATAATGAATCTATCCTGTAACCATGATATAAACAATGACTATCTTTGTATTGTTATCACATATATAATCTTTGTATTTTTACTCGTCTCAGTATCTATACTTGTAAATACATTAACTATTATCTATATTATGTACTTGTATCTACAGGGGCTTATAACTGCCCTTGTACTTGTAATTGCACTAATAAATTCATTCTCATCTATACAGGTATCATAGGTATATCTTTATCCTGTACCTGTAAACGTAAAAATACCTGTAACTCTACCTGTAGTTATATTTGTAACTGTATATAACTGGACATTAACTCTATACTGTTGATTGTATCTATATGAAACAAGATCAAAACCAAACGTGTGTATTAAGTGGTTATCAAACGAGTACTTACCCCAGTTACTTCTATTAGGCACTGATTAATTATACTCTGTTATCAATTCTTCATTATTTATCTAACCTGTCTGCCTGTGTCTGTCTGCCTGCCTGTCTGTCTGTCTGTCTGCCTGTCTGTCTGTCTGTCTGTCTGTCTGTCTGTCTGTCTGTCTGCCTGCCTGCCTGCCTGTCTGTCTGTCTGCCTGTCTGCCTGTCTAAATTAACCTAACATACACGTGTAAGTAATAATGGTGATTGGATAAGCTGTATATGGTCTCAAAGTCAGGGTTGCCGGCTAAAATAAATTCACATTCCATTAAATTCCCAAGAGTGTAAAACTGTGTTGGGGCGAGAACCTCCGGAGGGCGGCTCTGCTCTGCTCTGCTCTGCTCGTCTGTTATTGCTGCTCTTGCTGTTGTTGTTGTTGCTGGGTTTAATGGTAAGTATATATTAATTTTGTCATGTGTATTGAGGGGATGGTCACACACACACACACACACACACACACACACACACACACACATTTGTGCATGTCAATAACTTTATCCAGAAATAAACCAAGTGTGTTTATTAATATAACTTACGAGCATAACCTAACCTATCGAACTTAAAGTAACCCAACATGACTTAAAATTAACCTCCCCCCCCCCTAGATAGCGTTAGGGTGTTTAATCATCAGGTGAAATAAACTAGGGTGTCTAATCTTCAGGTGATGCTTGTATAGTTAACTGGTAAAGGCGAGTTTGTGATGGACGGGAGTAGTTAACGAGGTCTGAGTGTTTAATGAGCCTGTCCACTTATCACAATTTGCCGCCGGTTTACATTCCAGATATGAACAACTGTAAATACTGTAGTTCAATATAACCCGTAAATAGTTTGTTTTCTCCATCAAGGTCACTAAAGATTAGCACCCCCAGTTTATTTCACCTGATGATTAAAACGCCCTAACGTTATACTTGTATGGTTAGGTTAGGTTAGCATTAAGTTAAGATGGTATAACTAATCTTCAGGTGATATCAATTACCTTTCCCTACAACACTAAATCACTCATTAATTAGTAAAGTAGCAAATTACCTCACCAGTAGCACTAAAGTTAACATTACATTGTTAAGTAACCTCATCTTCAGTACGTATTATAGATCATAATTATCTCCCAACATATTTCACATCCTAATTAACTCCCCACATACTTTAAATCTAATTATCTCCTCATGATGAATCATAATTAACTCCCCATATCCTAATTAACTCCCCACATATAAGCCTTAAATACCTCCCACATATTTCAAATAATAGTAAAATTGTATTAAAAATATAATTTCCTAATGCACTAACTCTCTAAAGCTTTCACAATAACTTCTATAAATATAAAACATATATACCTAACATTACTGATCCTCAAATTCACAAAACTAACATTAGTAAACGATATTTTTAACAATTGATTCGTAAACATTAACATATGATAAATTGTTTGAACAAAAATAAAAAACAAAAACATTATCTTAATTCTCAACTACACATTAACATCCGTACTATATTTATTATAAGAAATTAATATATATGTAATTATTAATCCCAAAACTCACATATTTAAGTAATTTATAAACTCGGGTTAAATATTGCATAAATAAAAACAATCACCAATGAACACAACATATTAACATTCATATTAAATCATAAATAAAAAACACTAAACACTCATTCCATTAACCATTCAAAAACTAAAATATACTCAATTAATTTATAAAAAAAAACTCAGGTTAAATACCACGAAAAGAAGAAAATCATATTAAGCTGTAGAAAAAAGTAATATTTCCCCCATAACTGACCTCTAAAACACAACAATAACTAACTCACCAGCAGTGTCTGATGTGCTGCTGCTGCGTGGATACAGTGGCCGCGTTTAATTGCGTATCTGAAAATTTGAATTAAAATGCAGTGGGTCTATTAATACGCGTCTAGGGATGTCCGGTTGCAACATTTTCCTCCCGTTTAGCTAAATGGTTTGAGCATGGAGTGGTTGCTCTCCTTTAAGCTTAATCCAATTATCTGTTTAATAATATTAACGAGCTGAGGCAGTAGTAGTGATAAGCTTTAATAATGAGGCCAGTCTGGTCAGCCAACCTTAATGGTGTCGCCTTGTTCACGGTCACCTTGTTAATGGCGTACGTCTGTCTATCAAGTACCATTATTAATATTTCACTTACTGATGCTGACAGTTGATATCACTCTGTCTACTGTAATTGACGGTAATCCCCTTCACCGTAATGACTTCTGGTTATTATCCTCCCATTATTTCCATTAATGGTAATCTTCTTTCACTTAATGGCGCTAACAGTTAATATCATACCAGCATTACCACCTTCCACTTAATGGTACAGACGCTGGATGTAACACCATAAACTTTAACAGTAATAATATTTTTCTTCAGTAATCCATAACAATAATCAACATCCTCTATCAATAATACAATTACTATTATTATTAACTATCCTATATCAATTACTACTATCTTACTAACTATTGCTAACAACTATTATTTCAGTGACGAGTGTATTATTGACCATTACGTGTGTGTGTGTGTGCGTGTGTGTGTGTGTGTGTGTGTGTGTGTGTGTGTGTGCGTGTGTGTGTCACCATTATGTCGTTAACTACATTGTTTCATACCCTTTAAACAGTGGCTTCTAACATTACCATACAGACTCCCCTTAGATAAGAACCCATTAACGTCTACCCCTAACTAACGCCTTCTTATTTTCACCCTTAGTCAAGAATGAATTAAAACACTCCCCCTTTACTTCCACCCCTTAACTAACACCTTATTAAAACACTCCCCCTTTATCCCCCACCCATTAACTAACACCCTCTCAGCTAACATATCAATAAAACACTCCCCCCTTTACTTCCACCCCTTAACTAACATCTTATTAAAACACTTCCCCTTTACCCCCACCACCCCTTAACTAACGCCCTTC
The DNA here is from genome assembly GCF_018991925.1 of Homarus americanus. Taxonomy (NCBI): domain Eukaryota; kingdom Metazoa; phylum Arthropoda; class Malacostraca; order Decapoda; family Nephropidae; genus Homarus; species Homarus americanus. Next base: position 2,258,893 of record NW_024720555.1, read on the forward strand.
CAATAATGGTCTTTTCCTTAGGTAGTGTCGCTGGTCTCTTGGAAGTCCTGATCGAAAAATAATGAGATTTATCCCGCATAATTAAGAAGCTCGGTGGGTATATTTTGAGTGGTATTTTGGTCCCTTGTATTATTATGATTTATTTTCTGCTCAAGATTGTGTATAATAGATTAAATTAAATTAGTTTAGATAGGTTAGGTTAGGTTAGGTTACTGTAGGTTGGGTGGATACATCACTGCTAAGTCCAGATGATGTAACGTGTCGTTCGTCAAGACCACCTCACGTAACGCTGTTTATGTAAGTTTATGGTTCATATGACTATAAACACCAAGACTATTAACTATCGGTATTACAAATGATAAGTTTATTAATTCGGACGAGAATGTTTTTGTCCAATAAGTTTATGAAGCTGAGGTGTGTCTACCACCAATTAAAAACACTACATAGGATAAATTCACCCTTTGTGGGCGAGAGGGTTAAACCATCGTCCTAAAAGGGTTAAACCATCGTCCTAAAAGGGTTAAACCATCGTCCTATAAGGGTTAAATCATCGTCCTATAAGGGTTAAACCATCGTCCTAAAAGGGTTAAACCATCGTCCTAAAAGGGTTAAACCATCGTCCTATAAGGGTTAAATCATCGTCCTATAAGGGTTAAACCATCGTCCTAAAAGGGTTAAACCATCGTCCTATAAGGGTTAAACCATCGTCCTATAAGGGTTAAATCATCGTCCTATAAGGGTTAAACCATCGTCCTAAAAGGGTTAAATCATCGTCCTATAAGGGTTAAACCATCGTCCTAAAAGGGTTAAACCATCGTCCTATAAGGGTTAAACCATCGTCCTATAAGGGTTAAACCATCGTCCTAAAAGGGTTAAACCATCGTCCTAAAAGGGTTAAACCATCGTCCTATAAGGGTTAAATCATCGTCCTATAAGGGTTAAACCATCGTCCTAAAAGGGTTAAACCATCGTCCTATAAGGGTTAAACCATCGTCCTATAAGGGTTAAATCATCGTCCTATAAGGGTTAAACCATCGTCCTAAAAGGGTTAAATCATCGTCCTATAAGGGTTAAACCATCGTCCTAAAAGGGTTAAACCATCGTCCTATAAGGGTTAAACCATCGTCCTATAAGGGTTAAACCATCGTCCTAAAAGGGTTAAACCATCGTCCTAAAAGGGTTAAACCATCGTCCTATAAGGGTTAAACCATCGTCCTATAAGGGTTAAATCATCGTCCTATAAGGGTTAAATCATCGTCCTAAAAGGGTTAAACCATCGTCCTATAAGGGTTAAATCATCGTCCTATAAGGGTTAAATCATCGTCCTATAAGGGTTAAACCATCGTCCTAAAAGGGTTAAACCATCGTCCTAAAAGGGTTAAACCATCGTCCTAAAAGGGTTAAACCATCGTCCTATAAGGGTTAAATCATCGTCCTATAAGGGTTAAACCATCGTCCTATAAGGGTTAAACCATCGTCCTAAAAGGGTTAAACCATCGTCCTATAAGGGTTAAACCATCGTCCTAAAAGGGTTAAATCATCGTCCTATAAGGGTTAAACCATCGTCCTATAAGGGTTAAATCATCGTCCTATAAGGGTTAAATCATCGTCCTATAAGGGTTAAACCATCGTCCTATAAGGGTTAAACCATCGTCCTAAAAGGGTTAAACCATCGTCCTATAAGGGTTAAACCATCGTCCTATAAGGGTTAAACCATCGTCCTAAAAGGGTTAAACCATCGTCCTAAAAGGGTTAAACTATCGTCCTATAAGGGTTAAACCATCGTCCTAAAAGGGTTAAACTATCGTCCTATAAGGGTTAAATCATCGTCCTATAAGGGTTAAATCACCGTCCTCAGAGGGTTAAGTCGTCATCCTTCTGGTTAATTGGGTAGGATCACCTTATATCACTTTGACAAAAGGGAAGACAGACAGATGTGGACAGGAACGCACAGAGAAAGACATATATAGACAGATGTGGACAGGAGGAGCCAGGCAGCAGGTGTGGGCCACAGGTATATACAGTACAGGTGTTCACTCTGCCACGTGGAAGTTTAATAATCATAATTTCACATTGACGCTTTCATTTGACAACAACAACAACAACAACAACAACAACAACAACAACAACTACTACTACTACTACTTTTATATATATATATATATATATATATATATATATATATATATATATATATATATATATATATATATATATATATATATATATATATATATATATAAATTTTGGCCTCCAGCCTCCCCCAATAGCCACACCTTCGCCACCATTTTATTACCTTAATATTAAATATCCTAATACATAAGTAGCTATCCTAGCTGTGTTGAGTTAGTTGAGCCGCAGATCTATGCAGCATTCAGTGACTGTAGCCTCATAGTCAATATCTACTATTACTACTACTACTACTATTACTGTTGATACTCCTATTACTTCTCCTACCACCTAAGTACCACATCTGTTGCAAGTAAACATACATAAAGTGTACATCTGCCAGGCTTTCAGTTACAAGTCCACACACGAGTATGCTTCTCCGTTGCGTTGTGTTCACCAGCACTCTTACCGCGGCTCCTGAAACACTTGTGATAACTCCCAGAGGTGCTGCTAACACTTGTGCATTATTGCTTCAGCAGCCGTGTGTAGGCACAGTGTGGCGCAATGTGTGTTTGTAGGTGCATATATAAACTCTTTTTCTATCCGACAACAACAAACATTCACGACATAGTTCAGACATTAGACAATTTTATTTTCCATCCAATAACAAGTAATTCCCCATTACTTTTGAAGGTAATGTACTGTATACTTATAATTCATATACGTTGATATATTTTCATTTCTCGTTCAATAACAACAAACATCTATGACAAATAAAAATAAATTATTTATTCGGTGGAAATGGTTTGTTTTATATATTTATGTAGACGAAAGTGAGGCAGAACGAATAAATGCACACCCAAGTATCAATATGCACGCACACACACACACACACACACACACACACACACACACATTCTCCTTCTCCAGTCAACACCAAACACCTGTGCATGTGTAGCGTGTGGTGGATGTTGGTACACACACACACGAACACACAACTCCTCCTCAGTTAAAAGCTCTTAGATAAAATTCACTTCCTGAGTCCGCATTTCCTCATAACTACAACTTAACAGTAACTTAAAAATCACGGTCCATTAGCCTGGGGGAAGGGGGGGGGGAGGTACCTGGAAGGAATTAGATTAAGTTAGGTTAGGTTAGGCATAGAGGGTCATCTCCAGGTGGTCCACGAAACACCTGCAGTTAGAACACAATGTAAAAATAATTATGTAAATGAAAACACAAAACGGACATAAAAAATAAAAGCAACAAGTAAATGAAACACTAAAACAAATAAATAAAAGTAAATACACAAATAAAAAAAACTAAATGAACAATCAAATAAATCAAATAAACAAACATACGAAAAAATAAAAAAAAATAAAAAAAATGCAAAGCGACAAGCACATCACATACAAATTCCCACATACATACAACTAACGCTAATGTGTGTGTGTATTATATCCTCACACATGAAGACTAACACGTGTGTGGGTGATGTGTAGATGAGCAAGTATCCCGTGGTTTATTGTTAAGATGATGAGGATAATTGCGTGGATCTTTTGTCTGTCTGTCTGTTTAAGTTACTCTCTCTCATTCAAAGCACAAAAAAGTTGCATCACAAAATCTTCCCAAGACTTTAAATAAATAAAAAAGATCAATACAATTAATTAATAGATTTTGTTCAAACTCTTCACTGTGATCTTGTTCTTAAATGTTCAGTCTACTTTTGTGTGAGAATCTGGATAAGTTTTAAGACCTTCAAAGTTTGTTTAATGAACGCCCAAGGTTACTTTTTTTTTTCAAACTTTAATTAAGGAATTTCAAGTTCAGAGAATGTATCACCTGAAGATTACACACCCTAGTTTATATCACCTGAAGATTACACACCCTAGTTTATATCACCTGAAGATTACACACCCTAGTTTATATCACCTGAAGATTACACACCCTAGTTTATATCACCTGAAGATTACACACCCTAGTTTATATCACCTGAAGATTACACACCCTAGTTTATATCACCTGAAGATTAGACAGATAAGGTGAAAGCACAGTTCAACGACTATAATAGGTGGTACAGTAAATGAAGGTGTAACAAGGAGAGACAGCAGGAAGAAGGGGAGGGGGAAGAGGAGGAAGAAGAGAAAGAGGAAGGGGAGGAAGAGGAGGAGGAGGAGGAGGAGGAGGAGGATGAAAAGGAAGAGGAAGAGGAGGAGAATGAGGAAGAGGAGGAGAATGAGGAAGAGAAGGAAAGAAGGATAAAAAATAAAAAATAATCCCCACTCAAGAAGCGAAGAAGGAGAAAACAAGAGATGATGATGAATGGGGTGATAAAGAGGAGAGAGAGAGAGAGAGAGAGAGAGAGAGAGAGAGAGAGAGAGAGAGAGAGAGAGAGAGAGAGAGAGAGAGAGAGAGAGGACCAAGATTTAATGAGAGGATAAACACGGGAGGGGAAAGAGAGAAAAGAGAGAAAGAGAAAGTGAGAAGTGAAGGAATGTGGAAGGAAGGTGAAGTAAGAAGGGTGAGAATGAGTGTGTGTGGTGAGAGAAAGTGAGAGAACGAGAGTGAGAGTGAGAAGGGGGAGAACAAGAGAGAGAATACGTTGAGCTAAGAAGAAGAAGAAGAAGAAGAAGAAGAAGAACAAGAACAAGAACAAGAAGAACAAGAAGAACAAGAAGAAGAACAAGAAGAAGGCTCCTCCCACACTGGACGGCAGGAGGCAGGTGTCGTGACGCATACAAACACACCTCTCAGGTAACATAAGGTTCCCACTACAGTATTTTCACCACTCATTTTTTTTCACCTCAATCATGGAGAAGGGCTGTCAGTTATCTTCTTCTCTACCTCCTCCTTCTGCCTTTCCTTCTCTTACTTCTTCCTGTTTCTTCTCCTACTATTCTTTCCTCCTTCCTCCTCCTCCTCCTACTCCCCTTACTACGTTTTCTACTCTCTCCTTCCTTTTACCCCTGCTACTCTCCCGTCTCTTCATCCTCCTCCTTTTATTCCACCTCTCTTCCACACTCATCTTCCAACCTTCTTCTCCTACCCTCCACCCCCTCCTCCTATCCGTCTACCCCCTACATTCCTGCTACTCTTCCTCCTTCTACTCCACACCCCTCTCCTTCTACACCTCCTCCCTCCCCTCCTGCTACTCTCCCTCCCCCTACACCTCCTCCCTCCCCTCCTGCTACTCTCCCTCCTCCTCCAACTCTATACTCCCCCTCCAGCAACAGCCCCTCCTCCTTCCCCACCTCCCTCCCCCACCCCCTCTCCTTCTACCTCTTCTTCACAACGCGATAGTGATTGATGTTTGTTTGACACGCGAGGGGCGGTGTTTGCACCTTGCCTGCACCACCAACCACACATGTTTTGACTAGTGTTTGCTTTGTGTTTTTGAGTCGCGTGGAGGGATGTAGGAGCAGCGTCTTACACGGCCGAGTTATGTTCCAGGCCGGTGTAACAACTTGGTATCCCGTGTTCATAGTTTTTCTCCAGTTATCTTGTACAAACCCCCCCCCCCCCACCACACACATAATGAGTAAGGGGCCTCACTTCACGAACACGTAGGTAGAGAAACGGGCTTACCTGGTGATTAGACATCCTAGTTTATTCCACCTGATGATTAAACACCTTGATGCTACCTGGGGATTGGGTTAGGTTAGGTTTAGAGTGGTTAATCAACAGGTGAACTAAGCTGTGGTGTCTAATTTTCAGGTGATCCAAATTGTATACCTATATTAATAACAACGATGACTGAGGTAAACTAGACTCATTATCACAGTTAGAAACAAGAGATTAAGCATAATACTTTATATAATATTTCGTTCTTTAATACAGCGAAATGAAAACTACTTGTACGACTCAAAGAGATGATTAAATATTATATAAGTGAGTCTGTTTCTGGCCGCAGCGAGAGTCAAGACCATTGTTAAGTCATTTTGGGATTTAAGAAGATGAGTTATGAAGGAAACTTGTTATTCGATTTACAGTCTAGGATTTGGATTCTATTTTGGCCGTCCTAACCTAACCTAACCTAACCTAACCTATCCTAACCTAACCTAACCTATCCTAACCTAACCTAACCTAACCTAACCTAACCTAATCTAAGCTAACCTAACCTAACCTAACCTAACCTAACCTAATCTAACCTAATATAACCTAACCTAACCTAACCTGACACGTAACTTATAATAAAAACAAATAAACACTACTACTACAACTACTACTACGACTACTACTACGACTACTACTACTCCCCTTGCAGACAATCTCCCCAAACACACTACACCCCTACCCCCCACACACACACAGCACCAGAAGCCTACAAACTTCAAGCAGCAGGACATTGGCTGGCTGTGATCAACTCCCTCAAACATCAAACACTTTTTAAGGATAATCTCAACTCTGCTCTGTTACTTACTTCACCCCTTTAATGTATTACTTTTTAATTAACCTCCCAAACTATCAAGGTAAAGTTTATTAAAGTATTATTACTTTCTATATTTCCACTTATACTTTCACATTTAAGGACAGTATTTCCTTCGTTTGACTTCCATCCATACAGACACATGAACATATAAATGTACATACACACATACATAATGGTTGATGGCCGGCCCAAGGGTCACCGAGGCGTAATTTGTGTAAGGTATAGAAGCTGTCGCCAACACAACAACCACACCCTGAGTTAACGAGTTGAATGACCCAGTGTTAAGGAATACTCCGAGAAGACCGGACAACTCGCCAACTGCACTGGCTCACCATTACCCCGGAACACGATCCGCAAATCGATTAACATTCAGGTGCCCATATACACACAAACACGCCCACACATAAACATATACACACATACATACACACAAGCATATACACACAAACACGCGCCCACACATAAACATATACACACATACATACACACAAGCACATACACACAAACACGCCCACACATAAACATATACACACATACATACACACAAGCACATACACACAAACACGCCCACACATAAACATATACACACAAACATATACACCCATACATACACACAAGCACATACACACAAACACGCACACACACAAACACGCCCACACACAAACATATACACTCTCCCTCTCCCTTCAGATTATCGCTGACTCACCACTCCTCACCTCTCACCCACTCAACTGTCACGTGTTTTCTAAGTCAATTATTCCAGTTATGTTCTTCATTACTCTGGTACCGTGTGCTTTACCTGTCTGTCTGTCTGTCTGTCTGTCTGTCTGTCTGTCTATCTATCTAACTATCTATCTTTAGGTCCGAGTGTGTTAAGTTAGGTCAGGGTTGCGTGTACATTCTCACAACTTCCATTCATTCATTCCGTTCTTCCATTTCATTCTTAATCTTCTCCAAACACTTCCTCCGTCTTCTCATATTTAAATTTACTCTCTGTGTCTCTTTCTCTTTCTTTCTCCTCTATCTCCCTCTTTCCTTCTCTCTCTTTATCTCCCCCACATCTGTTCCTCTCATTACCCTTCACTTCCTCAGCCCACCAACTTTAATGCCTCAAATCTCTCTCTCTCTCTCTCTCTCTCTCTCCTTCACACCCCTCTTCTACCTCCACCTTACCTGACTCTCACCTGTAATAACTCATTTTGTCTCTATAATCCTATTTCATAATTGGATAATGAAAATTGGGTGATTTACTGGCATAGTTGGTAGTTAGCTAATTAATGTGTATATTCCGTCTATCACACTTATATATGACGATTGACAAGTAGTTAATAGCTTACTAGTGTATCCAGAATGGCTATTATTAAGTATGCTAGTTAATAAGTGTGTTAATGCTCATATATCACACTTAAGAAACAACAGTAAATTAGTTCCTTTTCTGTCAAGTGTGTTTCCTATGTGAGACTCCAAGACCTTACATTATCACACTATATGTAGAACGAATGCCTAACTTCCTCCCAGCTAACACACGTACACACTTAAATAAAACACTTTCACCCTTTCCTCTATCTATCCATTATGTCTTCACCCTTCTGCTACTTCCTGCAACATTCCTGTCTCCTTTCCCCTCCTATTCCTCCTCCTCCTCCTCCTCCTCTTCCTCATATTAAAGGTGATACTTGGATTTACTTTACTTAAGATATACAGTGTTTTAGGTTAGGTTAGGTTAGGTTAGGTTAGTGGTAGGGTGGTTAATCTTTAGGTGAAATAAGCTGGGGTGGAAATTCTTCAGGTGATCCCAAAATTTAGGTATTAAACGTCAGAAAATTTGTACAGTATATCTCTACCATACAAATGTCGCTTTAAACTCTATATAATGAAAAATGCTTAAGATTCTACTGAAGTAATTTACATATAGAAATTGGTAATGTTTTTAGTATCACCTGTCAATCACCTGTCAGTCTGTCACACAATGTAAACAACAGGTAAGTTACTCTCTACAACAGGTTAATTGATCAGTGATAATAATACCTGTTTTAACTCGATTTAGCATATTGTCTCATCCCATACACCGGTCTATTATAATTTAATAGTCACAACACACACACACACACACACACACACACACACGTACACTATTCATCGGCACAAACGCACTATTCACCCCCACAGGCTTACACACACACACTATTCAACCTCCCCCCACACACACACACTATCCACCCAACGCCCACACACACTATTCACCACCACACACACACTATTCGACCTCCCCCCCACACACACACTATTCACCCCCCACACACACACACACTATTCACCCCCCCCACACACACACACTATTCACCCACCACACACACACACTATTCACCCCCCACACACCTCACCTCCACACACACACTATTCACCCCACACACACTCTTCACCCCCACACACACTATTCCGACCTCCCCCACACACACACTATTCACCCCCACACACACATATTCACCCCACACACATACACTATTCACCCCCACCCCACACACACACACTATTCAACCTCCCCACACACCCCCCACACACACACATATTCACCCCCACACACACTATTCACACACTATTCCACCCCCACACACACTATTCACCACCACACACACACACTATTCACCCCCACACACACACACATTCAACCCCCACACAACATATTCCCACTGTTCCCCCACACACACCTATTCACCCCCACACACACACACTATTTACCCACACTCTTCCTCCACAAACTTTAATTTCCATTCAATAATCAATTTGTTTTTTAAACCAATTAACTTCATGATCATAAATACGCGAACTTTTATAAATAACAATTATCTCTTTTGTTCATCATGTTCACTTTTTTGTTCCATCTATCAAATGTTGTGAACACCAACAATGAACATCTATTCAGACCAACATTCTCATTGGATATGTATCATTCTCACTGTTACATATATTCACTGACGTTCTATTGTAATATATGTATCTACCAATTATTCACCCCAGTTTATTTCACCTGATGGTTCTACACTCTAACTTCAACCTAACTAACCTGCCCCTAACCTAACGCTAACCTAATCTAACCTAACCTATACTAACCTAACGCTAACCCTAAACCTCCTATACTAACCTAACGCTAACCTATACTAACCTGCGCTAACCTGTACTCTAACCTAACCTAATCTAACCTCGCCACCTGCTAACATAGCTACCTGATCTAAACCTAGCCTATACTAACCTAACTCCAACCTTCTAACTGCTAACCTATACTAACATAACGCTAACCTAATCTAACCTAACGCTAACCTAATCCTAACCTAACGCTAACCTATACTAACACCAGCTAACCTGTACTAACCTAGCGCAACCCATACTACTAACGCTAACCTAATCTAACCTACGCTACCTATACTAACATAGCTAACCTAATCTAACCTAACCTACCAACCTAACGCAGCCTCATACTTCACTTTAACCTAATCTAACCTACTAATCTAACGCTAACCTATACTTAACCTATATACTAACCTAGCTTTAACCTATACTAACCTAACGCTAACCTAATCTAACCTACTAATCTAACGCTAACCTAATCTCTTGAGTTTGATTTGATTAATAATGCTACCACACACACGCACACACACACACACACACACACATACGCACACACACACACACACACACACACACACACACACACACACACACACACACACACACACCATCTCATATAAATAAATAAAACAAACATTCTTCCTAAAATATTTAATTTTAACCAATCAAAGTTCTCCAACTGATAACCTTTTTCCTCGTCCCTTCCTCCAATTACTCTTTCATCACACTCCTACACACTCCCACACACTCCTCACACACACACACTCTTAGTTTTGTGTCCATAATGTCTATTATTTGTATTAGGGGAATGTTACAGTACAGTGGTGTTTAAAATTACAGTTACAGGTTTCAGTATAACAGTGTTTAGAACTACTTAAAGTCGGATCACCTGAAGATTAACCACTCTAACATTATTGGGGTTAGGTGGATTGGGTTTGGGTGGGGTTGGGATTGGAAGTTGGGTTGAGTTTAGGGCTAGAGGTCAGAGTGAGGTAGAGCAGGGTTTGGTGGTTTGTTTAATTTGGTGGTTGGGTTGATTTGAGTGAAATTTGGTGAGAGGCCAAGTTGGTTGTGGTTGGTTTGTTGGTTGAGCTTTGATTTGGTGGGGCTAATTATTATAAACAATGCAGTTCTCTCGGGGTGTGAACTCACTAAAACACATATATAAAAATGGTGCAAATGCTTCCACTCACTGGCACCTCGCTCTACACACTGACACTGCTCACTGACACCACTCACTGGCACTACTCGCTGGCACTGACACTACGCACTGGCATTACTCACTGCACTACTTACTGGCACTGCTCTGCTGCTTTCTCACTGGCTCTACACACTACTCACACTACTCACTGTACACTACTCACTGACACTACTCACCACTCACACTGTACTACTCACTGACTCTCCTGCTGCACTACTCACTTATTTTCTCCTGCTCACTACTCACTGTACTCACGCACTACTCACTGTGCACTTTCTCAGTCTTTCTCCTCACTGCTTACACCTCACTTGTACACTACTCAGTGTGCACTCACTGCACTGTCATACTCCTATGGCTCTACTCACTTTTTCTCTGCTTTTCTCCTCTGTCTCTCCTGTACACCTCACTGGCTCTACACACTACACTCTCACTGTACACCTGCTCAACCACTATCTCACTGCTTTTCTCTGGCTCTACCTTCTCACTGACACTACTCACACCTCACTGGCTCTGCACTGCTCACTGCTACTCACTGGCTCTACACACTACTCACAGCCTTTCTCCTGCTTCTCTGTCACACACCTCTCCACTCTGACATTACTCACCCAGCCTACTCACTGCTCTGTACACCTCCTGCTTTCTCCTGGCTCCACTGGCCTCATCTCTCTGTACACTCTCACTGGCTCTACACACAGGCACTACTCACCATGCACTACTCTGTACACTGCTCCTGTACTTTCCACTTGCACACACTGGCCACTGCTCACTGCCACTCTCCTTTCTCACTGCTTTTCCTCACTGGCTCTACACACTGACCCTTTCACTGCACTACTCCTGGCTCTACACACAGCACTGCACTCTCACTGGCTCACACTGCACACTGTACACTCTCACTGGCCTCTCCTGCCTCTCTGTACACACTACTCACTGCACACCTCCTGTACCTCTCACTGTACACTACTCACACACTACTCCTGTACTCCTGTGCCTCTCAGTGCCTCTCCTGTACACTACTCATACCTCTCCTGTACACTACTCACTGCACTACCTCACCTCTCCTGCACACTACTCCTGTTCTCCTGTATACACTACTCACTGTACACTACTCACTGCACCTCTCACTGGCTCTACTGACACTACTCCTGTACACTACTCACTGTACACTACTCACTGGCACTACTCACTGGCTCTACACACTACTCTCCTGCTGTTTCCTCACTGACACTACTCACTGGCTCCTTACTCACTGCCTCTCCTGGCTCTACACACTGACCTGCTCCTGCCTCACTGCTTTACTCACTGCCTCTCACTGCACTACTCACTGGCACTCTTTACTCCTGTTACTACTCACTGTACACTACTCCTGTACACTACTCACTGTACTCACTGACTTTACTCACCTTTTACTCACACTCACCACGCTAAAACAGCTGTCAAGATCACTGACCATTATCTTGCTGCTGTACACGAGAGAGAGATAAAGGTTTAATTCTATGGTAATGTTGGCGCCTCTCTCACCCCTAATGTTCAACAGTTAAAAGTGAGGATTAATTTGGCATGCGACCCTCTACTGACTGAAGGGGTGCTCTCTCTGGTAACATAGAGAGAGAGACAGGGAGAGATGAGGGAGAGAGAGAGACAAGAGGGAGAGACAGAATGTGTTTGAACGTCAATGTTTGTTTGTCTACTTGTCTACTTAAATGCTCGTCTGTTTGTTTCTAATTGTGTACTTGTCTACTTATACAAACTAAACATTAGCTGATAATTAAAACCCACTCAAGCTTATTTTATCTGATTATTAAATACCCAAACATCAGGTGAAATAAGCTGTGGGTTGAGAAACAAACTTCAGGTCCCAAAATTAAAACACACACACACACACACACACACACACACACACACACACACACACACACACACACACACACACACACACACACACACTAAGTAAACAATTCAGAAGAGAAAGGAGAGACTTGTATGAGATTAATCTTGTCTCCATGTGAATAACTAACAACGAATGACCTTTGTATGTACTAAGTTCACCCCTAACCATCCTTCACCTCCCTACCACAACCTCAGATAAAAGGATTCACTTCAACTGATCCTTCAACGTTACTGTCATTTAGGGAATTTTTAATCATTACTTAAATACTTAATGGTAATGATCTTTCTCAGTGACAATGACATTTATAAGTTGTATTGACCTTTAGATATGAGCTTACCACTACGGAGAAAATTTAAACCAAGGAAGGAGAGAGGCACACACCACACTGTCTTCAAGTAGAGTTAATTTTTTGGGGTGTTATTAGAGAGATGGTTAATGGTCTTTATAATATACTTAGCCTCCCTATGGTTATTATTATTATTATTATTATTATTATTATTATTATTATTATTATTATTATTATTGGTTATTATTATTATTATTATTATTATTATTATTATTATTATTATTATTATTATTATTATTATTATTATTATTATCATTATCATTATTATTATTATTATTATTATTGGTTATTATTATTATTATTATTATTATTATTATTATTGGTTATTGTTGTTGTTAGTAGTAGTTGTAGTAGAGAATGAGGAAGGGGTGAGAGAAGATTAGAGGGAGGAGGAAGAAGAGGGGGATAATAGTAAATTGTAGATAAAGTTTTAGTAATAATAATACCTTTTCCCCCATGGGTGTGTCTGTCTGTCCGGGTGTAGTGCTCTAAGGCGGTGTGGGTGAGTCATTACGCCACGGCAGGATATATATAGTGGTGCCTGTCCGCTCACCACAGCCCACTCATGGCTGTACACCGATTGAACACTTTGCTATGACTCTCTTAACACATCCCTGACACAGCCCCCCCCCTCCCTCCCATCCTCCAACACACACAGGTGGATTAACACATCTCTGTCCCCACACTTTATCTCACTCACACCCAAAATAAATAAATACACTCGCTACACCTCTAGTTCACACTTGATATAAAGTTGCTCAAGGACGAATAACTGAATGTTTATTTGTTAATACCACCGCCAGCCTAACCTACCCTAACCTATGTTCTTTAATCACTCATATAATTTTTCTTTGTGTTACAAGTGATGTTTACCCCAAAAATCGATGTTTTTAGTGATTTTTTAATATTTTTTGTTGTATTTTATTATAATTATTTAGCAAGACGTATGAGGGAGCGCTTGTAAACTGAGGCCATGTTGTTTACTGTTCACCAACAACAAGTCATGGCGGCGATCTTGTTAATGATTACGCTTGTTGCTCTCACTTAATCTCTCTCTCTCACTCTGTCTCTCAGCTTCACTCTCACTCACTCAAATTCACTTTCATTTATTTAGTTTAACTCTCGCTCTCATTCACTCACTCTCAACTCTCACTCACTCAAATCCACTCTCAATTACTCTCACTCAGTTATACTCACTTGTCCCCTCTCAGCTACACCCTCTCATTCTCATTACCTCTCAGTTGCACTATCACCAATATCTCAACTTGTTACACCATCATACTCTCTCACCACCACCACCTTGCCACACCATTATCACCACCACTACCACCCAGCCACACCATCATATACTCGTAATCCATCACCATCACCACTACTCTACCACCCCACAATAACCACCCCCACCCCTCCCCCTCACCTAAAAGCTCTCTAAATGTTACCTTCTCCTTTACGACATACACCATTGTTACTACCACACCCTCTTACCTCCCTCCCTTCCTCCCTCAGTCTCCCTTTACCCCCACCCCTCCCCCTCAGCCCCTCACCACCACCATCTTCCTATCGATTTTTTTATTTTATTTATTATATTTCACGATTAATTCAGGAACAGTTTATAAGAATTTTTCAACGATTACTGAAGCTGAATATAATACGTCTTGCCTCACCCAGTAGGAACGGGGGAGAGACAGCGTCCTTGATGTGGGTGTCAGCTGATCTGCGGTTACTTCATAATGTCAATATTTTCTCTCAATTCCAGTTTATATTAATAACAATGAAGGTATTATGTAGTTCATTATTCTCATGTAAAATAAGATATTAAATGAATGAGTATAATGTTTGATTAAAAGCCTTAGTGTGTGTCTTAAGTACTTTGTATGAACTTCATGAAATTCACGACACGTCAAGACTGTCTGAACCCTGAGATTCAACTCCCGCCCTCCCGCCCTCCCTCGTCACTACCACTACCCCATCCCTCCCCCCTCATACTCTGTCACTCCACCCCTCCTCCACCCTCACCCCCCTACCCTACCACACCACCTCTTCCTCATCCTACCAAATCACTCCTCCTCCACCACATTACCACCCCTCCCCTCTCACGCTACCACACCAACTCCCCCGTACCCCCACCCTGCCACACTTCGACACCACAGCATTCACTCTCTCTCACCCTCACCCCAACCACTACCACACCTACACCCCTAGCCTACCACAGCACCAACACACTCTCTCTTTCTTCAGCCACCACTAACACCTACACCCCTAACCTACCACTGCACCAACTGCCTCTCACCCTCACCCCAGCCACCACTACACTTACACCCTCTCACCTACACCCCCAGCCTACCACAACACTCCCCCTCGTCACAACGCCCGCAGCCCGGTAGTTGAGCATCACACAGTAAGGTTGGCCCCAAGGAACAAGAATGGCTTCCTCGCTCCTCCCACCCTTCCTCTCACCCTTCGCTTCGTTCACTCGTTTAGTTTTTTCCTCATGGTTGAATTTTACCAATTTTCAAGTCTTCCTTTTTGGAGGGAAGGAATTATCGTGTGTGTGTGTGTGTGTATGTGTATGTGTGTGTGTGTGTGTGTGTGTGTGTGTGTGTGTGTGTGTGTAAACTATGTATCTTTATTGTTTGTAGTACACTGTTTACGTACAAGGTATACCTAAACTGTCTACATACACACCGAATCATACTAACCTTGTATAACAATTGTAATTGAATAAATATCTAATAAATATCTCAAGTGATAAAAATAACATTGGATATAAAGCAGCACAAATATATCAGTTTTTTTTAGCCTGAATAGTTCAAAAGTTAACCTTCGGGAACACGTCTGTCACCATGGCGACACCTCGTCATCACTACTTAACAATATATTCTTAACACAAGTATACATTATTATTAACACAAGTATACATTATTATTAACACCAGTATACATTATTATTAACACAAGTATACATTATTATTAACACCAGTATACATTATTCATAACACCAGTATACATTATTCTTAACACAAGTATACATTATTCATAACACCAGTATACATTATTATTAACACAAGTATACATTATTATTAACACCAGTATACATTATTCATAACACAAGTATACATTATTATTAACACCAGTATACATTATTCATAACACCAGTATACATTATTCATAACACCAGTATACATTATTCATAACACCAGTATACATTATTCATAACACCAGTATACATTATTCATAACACCAGTATACATTATTCAAGTATACTTGATATGCAGTGTCAAAGTGAGTACTGTAGAGACGTGTATAGATTTTCACTCGATAAATGTCATAGGTCAAGTTATGTAAAGGTCAAAGCCACACTGTTTTTTTTTTTTGCCACACTTAGTTGAGAACAGAGACTTGGGTAGGGAGGGGCGTTAAAATGTTCTTTGTTGAGTGAATACGGCATAGTCTTCCACAACTCTTCATTTCACATTATTTTCTTCATTTTTATTTATTTATTTATTTATCTGCTTATCCATTTATCTAATTACATATTTATTCATTCCTTTATCCATTTTTTTTCATGGAGGGATTTTTTTTTTAAATATTGTTTAGGTTCGTTTTCTTCGTCTTATTATTTATTATCATATTCTCTCTCTGTTTCCCTTCTCTTCGCTCACATTCTCCACTTCTCTTTTTTTTTCTGTCTCGCACCATCTCCTCTCCTCGTCTCTTACCTCTCGCACCATCTCCTCGTCTCCTCTTATCTCTCTCTCTTTCTCTCTCACACCCTCTTGAGAGACCTACCCCGCCGGTCTCGCTTTATTTATTCTCTTAATCTTCTCAGTGATGACGGGTATTAGTGACCGCTGAGGAGAGACACGGCCAGTAGTTTGGGGCCGTTTGGGTCCCTAAATAACACGGTAGTTGGGGCCCAGTGTAATGGTGTTTTGTGGCGGAGGAGAGAGAGAGGGTTGTGAAGGGTGGGGAGGTGAGGAGGAGAGGAGGATGGTTTGTGAAGGGTGAGGTGAGGGAGGAGGAGGGTTTGTGAAGGGTGAGGAGGTGAGGAGGAGGAGGTTGTGGTGGGGAGGTGAGAATCAGTTTGTGGTGAGGTGGGAGGAGGGTTGTGGGTGAGGAGGGTGAGGAGGAGGGGTTTGTGAAGGGTGAGGGAGGGTGAGGGAGGATGGTTTGTGAGGGTGAGGGAGGTGAGGAGGGATGGTTTGGCCAGATGGCAGAGTGAGAAACTTGCCATCTTGTGACGAAATGAGAGGTGGGGCTGTTTCCCGTGCTGCTCTCTCACACACACTCTCACTCATCTCCCTCTTTCTCTCTCCCCCACTCATCTCTTCCTATATTTATCTCTCTCACAATCCTTCTCTCTCCACCTCTTCCTCTCTCCACCACTCATCTTCTCTCCCACCTCTTCTCTCTCACACCACTCATCTCCCTCTTCCACCTCTTCCTCTCCACCCTCATCTTCCTCTCCGCCTCACTTCCTCTCTCCACTGTCTTCCTCCTCCACCTCTTCCTCTCTCCACCTCTTCCTCTCACACCACTCATCTCCCTCTCCCACCTCTTGCCCTCTCTCCACCTCATCTTCCTCTCCACACTCCTCCTCTATCCCACACCACTCATCTCCCCTCTCCACCTCTTCCTCTCTCACACCACTCATCTCCCTCTCCACCCCTTCCTCTCTCACACCACTCATCTCCCTCTCCACCGCTTCCTCTCTCACACCACTCATCTCCCTCTCCACCCCTTCCTCTCTCACACCACTCATCTCCCTCTCCACCCCTTCCTCTCTCACACCACTCATCTCCCTCTCCACCTCTTCCTCTCTCACACCACTCATCTCCCTCTCCACCCCTTCCTCTCTCACACCACTCATCTCCCTCTCCACCTCTTCTCTCTCACCACTCATCTCCCTCCACCCTTCCTCTCACTCATCTTCCTCTCCCACCTCTTCCTCTCTCACACCATCATCTTCTCTCACACACTTCTCTCTCACCTCTTCCTCTCACACCATATCTCTCTCCCTTCCTCTCTCTCATACCACTCATCTCCCTCTCCACACCACTCATCTCCCTCTCCCTCTTCCTCTCTGCACTCTTCCACTCTCACCACTCATCTCCCTCTCCACCCCTTCCTCTCTCCTCTCATCTCCCTCTCACACTTCCTCTCTCACACACCACTCATCTCCCTCTCCACCCCTTCCTCTCACACTCATCTCCTCTCCACCTCTTCCTCTCTCACCCTCATCTCTCTCTCTCTCTCTCTCTCTCTCTCCACGGGCCACTTGTAATCACTGGCTACTGCTGGTTAATGGTTACAGGTGACTAATGGTCGATGTGTTTAGGTTAGGTGGTTGTTGTGGTGATGGTAATGGTTGTGGGTGACATACCATGGTTGATGTGTCCTCTTAATATGGTGCTAGGATTACCATGATTCGTGGTATCTGTGATCAAGGATTACCATGATTCGTGTTATCTACGATCTAGGATTACCATGATTCGTGTTATCTACGATCTAGGATTACCATGATTCGTGTTATCTACCATCTAGGATTACCATGATTCGTATTATATGTGATCTAGGATTACCATGATTCGTGTTATCTACGATCTAGGATTACCATGATTCGTGTTATCTACCATCTAGGATTACCATGATTCGTGTTATCTGTGATCTAGGATTACCATGATTCGTGTTATCTGTGATCTAGGATTACCATGATTCCTGTTATCTGTGATCTAGGATTACCATGATTCGTGTTATCTATGATCTAGGATTACCATGATTCGTGTTATCTACGATCTAGGATTACCATGATTCGTGTTATCTGTGATCTAGGATTACCATGATTCCTGTTATCTGTGATCTAGGATTACCATGATTCGTGTTATATACGATCTAGGATTACCATGATTCGTATTATATGTGATCTAGGATTACCATGATTCGTGTTATCTGTGATCTAGGATTACCATGATTCGTGTTATCTGTGATCTATGATTACCATGATTCGTGTTATCTGTGATCTAGGATTACCATGATTCGTGTTATCTGTGATCTAGGATTACCATGATTCGTGTTATCTGTGATCTAGGATTACCATGATTCGTGTTATCTACGATCTAGGATTACCATGATTCGTGTTATATGTGATCTAGGATTACCATGATTCGTGTTATATGTGATCTATGATTACCATGATTCATGTTATCTGTGATCTAGGATTACCATGATTCGTGTTATCTACGATCTAGGATTACCATGATTCGTGTTATCTGTGATCTAGGATTACAATGATTCGTGTTATCTACGATCTAGGATTACCATGATTCGTGTTATCTGTGATCTAGGATTACCATGATTCGTGTTATCTGTGATCTAGGATTACCATGATTCGTGTTATATATCGATCTAGGATTACCATGATTCGTGTTATATGTGATCTATGATTACCATGATTCGTGTTATATGTGATCTAGGATTACCATGATTCGTGTTATCTACGCTCTAGGATTACCATGATTCGTGTTATCTGTGATCTAGGATTACCATGATTCGTGTTATCTGTGATCTAGGATTACCATGATTCGTGTTATATGTGATCTAGGATTACCATGATTCGTGTTATCTATGATCTAGGATTACCATGATTCGTGTTATATGTGATCTATGATTACCATGATTCGTATTATATGTGATCTAGGATTACCATGATTCGTGTTATCTGTGATCTAGGATTACCATGATTCGTATTATATGTGATCTAGGATTACCATGATTCGTGTTATATGTGATCTAGGATTACCATGATTCGTGTTATCTATGATCTAGGATTACCATGATTCGTGTTATCTATGATCTAGGATTACCATGATTCGCGTTATCTATGATCTAGGATTACCATGATTCGTGTTATCTGTGATCTATGATTACCATGATTCGTGTTATCTGTGATCTAGGATTACCATGATTCGTGTTATCTATGATCTAGGATTACCATGATTCGTGTTATCTGTGATCTAGGATTACCATGATTCGTGTTATCTATGATCTAGGATTACCATGATTCGTGTTATATGATCATTCTAATCCATAGTTAATAGTGTAGGAATATTCATGGTAACCATTATCCAAAGTCACCATGATGTTATATGGTGCCGTGGAAGGTCTATGGTAAGTATGGTTGCCATGATTCCTAGGCACCATGACCGCCTGACACAGTCCAGGTTCACACAGTACTTGGGCTTAAATCTTAGAGAGAGAGAGAGAGAGAGAGAGAGAGAGAGAGAGAGAGATCACCCCCACAGAATTCCTCCCCCCCTCCCCCAGCGTCTCTCCACGTCAGTACTCCTCCTCCTTCTCCTCACCCCAGCATCATCTTCCTCGACAGATTTACCTCCTCCCCCTCCTCTTCCCCACCATCTCTTCCACTCCAATTCCTCTTCTTCCTCCTCTACAACTCCTCCTCCACCTCCCCTTCTCCTCCACTGTCACTTACAGTCTCACGGGTGAGTAGCTTACGACCAACTTCACAGTGTTATATAATTATATTTTGACAATAAAGATCCCGTTAATGTTGTAGTCAAGCATCACATCCGTCTGAGCGAGAGAGAAATAGCTCTAACTAACGAAGGAATAAATTACATAAGAATACACAGCGGTCGAGAAAGCCGTTAAAATTATGTATATCAACACCGCCTGCAACCTTTTTCAGCCATCTTTAATCTAGAAATTGTGTGCATCTCGGCGCACGTAATCCCCGCCGCGCGAGCAGTGAGTGCCTGTCCTTGGGGCCCATTTGATAAAGGACCAGCCAAGGGGTTGAGTTGATCAAGGAAACACACGCCAAAATGCTTCCCCCTTTGAGGATAAAACTTCATTAACAAGTTGAAGGAGGCGGAGGAGAAGGACGGGGGGTGGACAGGGCGAGGCAGTGAGGGACGCGGGCGACGGGTGACGGCACGACACGGGACAGTATTAATAGCCCACCACGCTCAGACAAGCCTCGGCCGCTTGATGCTCTCCGGCTAACAATTTTTTTTTATCGACCCTACTTTTATTTATTTGTTTTATATAAATAATATAAATATAATTACTAAAAATCACGATTATCATATATATTGATTTATTATATAGCAGAAATATAGGCGCAATGTTACATGATTAGGTATAGGTCCGTTACCTCAAGTGTAAATAATGAGAGGTGTGGAGTAGGCGGGCGGGCGGGCGCGCCACCACTCCCCAGCCCAGAGTATCGGCTGGGGGGACACACACTGCCTAGTCATTAAGGTGTGAGTTATTTATAACTCGCATGGCCCCCCCACACCTCGCTCAAGTGTACCGTCAAACGGCTGCATAGTGTAGACCCCTGTAGCTAATGGTATCTGCACCGTAACCCGTTAAACACCACCACCACCATGACTCAGGCACAGTGACATCACAGACCTGACTCACTTGGTAGACTGGTTGTGGGTGGAGGAACTTACTTAGTAATAGTCCTCGACATTCTCTCATCTTTCCTTTAACACCTAAGCCAGTAAATACAAGCCAGAGGCCAGCTACTTTTACCAAGGAAACGATAATCACTCGAGGAGGTGACAACAGCTCCCTCAGTACACAAGATCATGTTTTGTTGGAGCCATTAACCGCAGCGGCTGACTCCGGCATGACCTTGAGGTTTCTCCCGGCGCTATGGCAGACAGTCCACTTTAGTTTCTAATACCGCTCTTCATTTTCCTTTATCTCGCCATATCTATTCCCTTACTCTTATAAAAATAATCCCATTGGTAATTTTTTCATTGCATAATATAGAAGATATTTATAGAAAGAATAAATTCCCCTGTAAGCAGAAACCTGGTGAGAATACCATGAATCAGAGTGTAATGCAAGCCAGACAATGGCGTGTACAACTTGTTGCAGCAGCCACTCACTACCTGGCGTTGCCTCCACTGCTCCTCTGAATACTACATCTGCTACAACAGGTTCCCGGCCTCATTATGACCTCAGGTGAGGCTGTGGATAATGATAATGCTAACGTCCTTGTTTCTCCCGTTACCGTCCACAACGCTGGACTCCACATACTTAAAGGTTAATAAGACAAAGATTCCACGTAACGGACGACGTAGGAGTAAACCAAACTAGTTGACTCAGACGAAAAGCGCGAAATTAACATCACGTAAATAGGATTAGAATTGCAAGGTCACCTGATGATTAGTACCCCAGCTTATTTAACCTAAAGATTAGTACCCCAGCTTATATCACTAAGATTAACCTTCAGCTTATTTCACCTGAAGATTAACCTAACCCCACCAGGTAGCGTTAGGGTGTTGTTTAATCATCAGGGGAAATAAATTCATGTCTAATCTTCAGGTAAAATAAGCTGGGGTGGCTAATCCTCAGGTGATCATCATTATACTTCACCATAACGAGATACACCCACGCTCACTCAGCACCATTTGGGAGACAACATTGCTGGGTTTTTCTTCTCCTAACTGTTGTTCCTTCATGGCTGTCAATCCCTGTGTTATTGTTACTGTCACTTGATGTTTTCATGTTACTGCCTGTCTCTAAGGGAGTATTCTTATTGCACGTGTTACTAACTTCATTACATGTTGCTATTCTCACTGCCTCTGTCACGACCACCACTTTATCCGTTACGATTGGTGATATCAGCCATATTGTTACTGCAGCCAAACGTCGTAACACCTGTGATTGTTACAAGTGTTACCCGTGTCTCTGTTACACCTGTGATTGTTACAAGTCTTACCTGTGTCTGTTACACCTGTGATTGTTACAAGTGTTACCTGTGTGTCTATTACATCTGTGATTGTTTCAAGTGTTACCTGTGTCTCTGTTACACCTGTGATTGTTACAAGTGTTACCTGTCTCTGTTACACCTGTGATTGTTACAAGTGTTACCAGTGTCTCTCTTACACCTGTGATTGTTACAAGTGTTACCTGTGTCTCTGTTACACCTGTGATTGTTACAAGTGTTACCTGTGTCTCAATTACACCTGTGATTGTTACAAGTGTTACCTGTGTCTGTTACACCTGTGATTGTTACAAGTGTTACCTGTGTCTGTTACACCTGTGATTGTTACAAGTGTTACCTGTGTCTCTGTTACACCTGTGATTGTTACAAGTGTTACCAGTGTCTCTGTTACACCTGTGATTGTTACAAGTGTTACCTGTCTCTGTTACACCTGTGATTGTTACAAGTGTTACCTGTCTCTGTTACACCTGTGATTGTTACAAGTGTTACCAGTGTCTCTGTTACACCTGTGATTGTTACAAGTGTTACCTGTGTCTGTTACACCTGTGATTGTTACAAGTGTTACCTGTGTCTCTGTTACACCTGTGATTGTTACAAGTGTTACCTGTCTCTGTTACACCTGTGATTGTTACAGGTGTTGTTACCTGTGTCTGTTACACTCTGGATTGTTGTTACAGGTGTTACCTTGTCTCACATAACCTGTGATTGTTACAAGTGTTACCTGTGTCTGTTACACTCAGATTGTTACAGGTGTTACCCGTGTCTGTTACACCTGTGATTGTTACAGGTGTTACCTGTGTCTGTTACACCTGTGATTGTTACAGGTGTTACCTGTGTCTGTTACACCTGTGATTGTTACAAGTGTTACCTGTCTCTGTTACACTCGAGATTGTTACAGGTGTTACCTGTGTCTGTTACACTCAGGATTGTTACAGGTGTTACCTGTGTCTGTTACACCTGGATTGTTACAGGTGTTACCTGTGTCTGTTACACCTGTGATTGTTACAAGTGTTACCTGTCTGTTACACTCCAGATTGTTACAGGTGTTACCTGTGTCTGTTACACCTGTGATTGTTATGTTACCTGTGTCTGTTACACTCAGGATTGTTACAGGTGTTACCTGTGTCTGTTACACCTGTGATTGTTACAGGTGTTACCTGTGTCTCTGTTACACCTGTGATTGTTACAGGTGTTACCTGTGTTGTTACACCTGGATTGTTACAGTGTTACCTGTGTCTGTTACACTCTGTGATTGTTACAGGTGTTACCTGTGTCTGTTACACCTGTGATTGTTACAGGTGTTACCTGTCTCTGTTACACCTTGTGATTGTTACAGGTGTTACCTGTGTCTGTTACACCTGTGATTGTTACAGTGTTACCTGTGTCTGTTACACCTGTGATTGTTACAGTTACCTGTGTCTGTTACACCTGTGATTGTTACAGGTGTTACCGTGTCTCCTGCCATAATCTGTGTTTGTTGCTATAAGCCCATCTGTGTTGGCAACCTGTTGTAATCCAGTATCATAACTGCTTGTCGTGATGTTAGCAGTCGTCAAGCAGATACCGGTTCTGTTGTTGCTACCGAGGCGGATGATGATGCAGTGTTTGGTCACCACCTCACTGTGTTGTTTGGCGGTTTAATTAGTGATGATGTTGTAAGAACTGTAGTTGTTGTTGTTGTTGTAAGTGGTGGTGGTGGTTTTGTTGTTGTTGCAAGTGGTGGTGGTGATGACAAACAGACAGGACAGAGGCAGACAGAAAGCGACATATTGACAGATAGAAGCAGACAGAAAAATAAACATAAAAAGAGAACGCGACAGAAAAAATATAAACACACATAAACACAGACAGAGAGCCACACAAATAAACAGACAGACAGAAAGCCACAGGAGAACAGACAGATGAAATCAAAGATGTATCAGAGCCCAGAGGAGGTCACCCCACTCCCCAGGCCAATGGTAGCCTGAGACACCTCAGAGCACACCTGCCTTGTCCTTCCTCTAGGATATCTATACTAACGCATTGGAGAGGCAAGGGGGGTTAAGGTAGGCAGTGTGTTGGATTATAATTAATCTATGTTAGATTAGATGTTATCGTATATTTATGCTACCATTGATTAGGTTAAATGATTATTGTGTTTAGGTGTTATTATCAAGTGAATAAAGCTGGGGTTTCTAATCCTGTGGGACCAGCGGGTAAGGTAGTAGAGCCACACCTGGGTACAGGTGTCCCACTACGCCAAGCTGTTTGTGTTGTTCCCCACTGTCACACCTAGAGCTGGTGTGTGTGCACAGTGTACAGGTGGAGGGAATGGTGTGGACTGATGCTGTTAGGTAGGTTGTTGTTGTTGTTGGTGTTGTATAGGTGATAATTGTTTATTAGTGTTGTAAGGTATGTTGACTGGGTTGTTGTGTTATTGTGTTGGTATTATTATTTTGTTGTTGTGGTTTTATTATGTAATGCAGCACCAATGAATGTATTTAAATTTCACAACCAGTAACTTCTGTGTAGCTAGATTGATTAACCTAACCTAACATATTCTATCCTACCCAACCCACCCTATCCTATCGAATTCATCCTAACCTAACCCATCTTCATCTAATCGAAGCTATTCTAAACCTAACCTACAACCAAGTAAATGATTCAGGTTGTTACTCAACTAGTAAAGCACAGAGGATGGGGGTGAGCTATTATGGAGGTGAACCCAAACGCTTCACCTTCCAATGAGCACCACTCAAATATAAAATACAGGTGGTCCAAATGAAGCCCTAGATTCGTCACAGGTGATACCCTTCACCAGAACCAAAAGCCGAGATACAAAGAGACCTGAGAATGAAACCCATCAACCAGCAGCTGCACCTGG
The DNA here is from genome assembly GCF_018991925.1 of Homarus americanus. NCBI lineage: Eukaryota > Metazoa > Arthropoda > Malacostraca > Decapoda > Nephropidae > Homarus > Homarus americanus. Next base: position 2,284,620 of record NW_024720555.1, read on the forward strand.
CCAGCAGAATCTGTGAAGATAGAACGATCAGAGCGAATCCCTTCAAAGATCACCAGATAGTGCTAAACAACTACAATATGGTTCGTCCACTAAATTTCAAAAAGTCCATTACGACCCCATTCTACTGATGCCACAGCAACAGACAACCTCTGAACCAGCATCCGCCAGTAGGGTCGGCGAATATGAAATAAGGTCCTTAAACACCCATATATGACAGGGTAGATGTCTAGTGCCTGTACCGACAGACAATAACTAATCCATGATCACAACCCTAACACACTATTGAAGCAGCTAGAGGTCAGCCCGCCCTCTACCTCTAATCTTTCTACTTCATCACACTGAGACGTACTGTTCACTTGTCCTGTAAACAACAACGTTTGACGGTAGTAGACGCAATATTCTTAAATGGTAGGGGTCATTGGCCCCTGTCTCCCTGCCTCCTCCTCCTGTTCCTCACCCTGTCTTTCTCTCCTGTGTTCCTGTCATTCTCCCCACTTCTTCTTCTCCCCTGTCTCACCTCCCCTGCACCTCCTACCCAACAAGACATAACAACAACAATACAACTACTATTACCACTGTTAAATAATAATAATAATAATAAAATATTAATAACAAAACAATCATAACTTTCCAACAGTAAACAATAAACAAAATTAAAGCCAAATGATCCAAATACGTAAATAAACATGACAGTAGATATGATGACTCCACAAGCAGTTTTGGCAGCACACGCAATATATGCAACACCCGCCCAGCAGACACGGCAAGCACCCGGCAACACCAGGCAATGCGCATACGAACAGCGCGGCAACACCCCGGCAGTACGCGGCAACACATGGCCGCCCGGCAGCACGGTCGGCAACACCTTGGCAGCACAAAAACACGCAGCCCGGCAACACCCGGCAGGCACCGCAACACCCGGCAACACGCGGCAACATGGCGGCAACACCCGGCAACACCTGGCAACACGCGGCAAACACATGGCAACACCTGGCAGCACGCGCGGCAACATTACGGCAACACCCGGCAGCACGCGGCAACACACATGGCAACACCGGCAGCACACGGCAACACCTGGCAGCACGCGGCACACACGGCAGCACACGGCAACACGCGGCAAAACCCGGCAACACGCGGTACACATGGCACATCGGCAGCAGCGGCAACACACGGCAGAACGGAACACATGGCAACACCCGGCAACACCCGGCAGCACACGGCAGCACGCGGCAACACACGGCAGCACACGGCAGTCGCGGCAACACCGGCAGCACACGGCAACACGCGGCAACATATGGCAACACGCGGCACACACGGCAACAACACCGGCAACACGCGGCACACGGCAGGTGCACACGCAACACGCGGCAACACGCGGCAACACCCGGCAAGCGTAAACACACGGCAGCACCCGGCAACACGCGGCAACACCCGGCAGCACGCGGCAACACACGGCAGCACGCGGCAACACACGGCAGCACACGGCAACGGCGGCAACACATGGCAACACACGCGCAACACACGGCAACACCCGGCAACACGCGGCAACACACGGCAACACGCGGCAACACACGGCAACACACGGCAACACCCGGCAGCACACGGCAACACCCGGCAGCACGGCAACACCCGGCAACATACGGCAACACACGGCAACACCCGGCAGCACGGCAACACACGGCAACACCGGCAGCACACGGCAACACCGGCAGCAGCACACGGCAGCACCCGGCAACACACGGCAACGCGGCAACTACACGGCAACGCGCGGTGTAAGACACGGCAACACGCGGCAACACACGGCAGACCCGGCAACACCCGGCAACACGCGCAATACTGGCAACACGCGGCAACACACGGCAACACCCGGCACACGGCAAACACACGGCAACACACGACAACACCCGGCAACACGCGGCAACTACACGGCAACACGCGGCAACACACGGCAACACCTGGCAGCACTACGGCAACACCCGGCAGCACACGGCAACACCCGGCAACACACGACAACACCAGCAACACGTGCAACACACGGCAACACACGGCAGCACCGGCAACACACGGCAGCATTATCGGCACCGGCAACACACGGCAACACCCGGCAACACCGGCAACACACGGCAACACGACAACACCCGGCAACACGCGGCAACATCCCCAACACACGGCGCCACCCGGCAACACGCGGCAACACACGGCAACACGCGGGATGGCACACACGGCAGCGCACTCTGGCAACACCCGGCAACACGCGGCAACACGCGGTAAGATGGCAGCACGGCAACATTACGGCAACACAGATAACGGCAACACCTGGCAACATACGGCAACATTACGGCATTTACACCTGGCAGCACACGGCAACACACGCAAACACGACAACACCCGGCACACGCGGAACACGCGGCAACACGCGGCAACACACGGCAACACCCGGCAGCACACGGCAACACCCGCAGCACACGGCAACACCCGGCACACACGACAACACCCGGCAACACGCGGTAACACACGGCAACACGGCAGCACACGGCAACACACGGCAGCACACGGCAACACCCAGCAACACCCGGCAACACACGGCAACACCCGGCAACACACGGCAACGCACGGCAACGCGCGACATTACCCGGCAACACGCGGCAACACCCGGTGCCGGCAACACCCGGCAACACGCGGCAACACACGGCAACACGCGGTAAGACACGGCGAAACACGGGCAGCGACCGTGGTGGCGGCAACACCCGGCAACACGCGGCAAATACCCGGCAACACGCGGCAACACGCGGGTAACACCCGGCAACACGCGGCAACGCAGGCAACACACGGCAGCACACGGCAGTACACGGCAAATACCCGGCAACACGGTAACACCTTGCAACACCCGGCAACACACGGCGCACACGGGTAACGTTGGCACCCGGCAACACACGGCAACATACGGCAACATGGCTGCAACACACGGCAACACACGGGCAACGATACGGCAACGCGGCAACACGCGGCAACACGCGGCAACACATTTGGCAACACATCGGCAGCAATCGGCAACACGCGGCAACACAGGCGGCAGCATACGGCAACACCCGGGCAGCACACGGCAACATTTCACGGCAATATGGGACACTCGCAACACACGGCAGATACACGGCAAATACAGGCACCTGGCAGCTACGCAACACACGGCAATATACGGACGGCAACACACGGCAACACACGGCAACATCACGGCAACACACGGCAACATATGGCAACACGGCATTCACGCGGTAAGACACGGCACTATGGATCACTATCTTATCTTTTCATTGATTAGCTGCTGTCACCTCGGCTATTAATTTTAAGAAGATTAGGCTAGCAATCTTCGTGGTGACTTTATGCAACACAAATTCTCAGCCGGTTAACAAGAATTTAAACACAATTAACACTATTTAAATTATAAAAGAGACAACCAAACATACAACCAAACATAAAATCAAAACATACAACCAAACATACAACCAAACATACAACCAAATATACAAATCAAACATACAACCAAACATAAACCAAACATACAACCAAATACAACCAAACATACAACCAAACATATATAACTTAAAATATACAACCAAACATACAACCAAACATACAACGCAACCAATGATACAACCAAAACATACTAGACTATCGTGAGTATGATAATTAAATATCCATGACATGTTATATATTTAGTTTTTATTTTTTCTTAGTGTTATTGTCGATCTAATTCACCTTATTGGTGTTTGTAAATAATGCTTGTTGTGTTTAGTATTATTTATAGAGAGTTATCAAAGGAAGAAGAGGTATTTTTTTTGATTTCCTGTCTGTCTGTCTGTCTGTCTGTCTGTCTCTATTACACCTAGGCACACACACTCTCCCCCCACTTCTGTCTCTCACATTCAGTACACAACACTCTCCTTATCTCTACCTCTCTACATCTATCTCTCACTTTATCTCTTTTTTCTCTCTACACCTACCTCACTCTCTTCACTACTCTCACATACAGCACATTTATTCTTAACTCTCTCTCTCTCTATCTCCTTATCTCTCACTATCTTTATCTCCTTATCTCTCTCTCTCTCTCTATCTCCTTATCTCTCTATCTCCATCTCTCCATGAAGAAGTTTACACAGAGGGAAACATCTCATCAGGCCTTCATTACCACCTGGTTCACTTATCTCAGTATTAGTAACAGGAGGTGTGAGAAGTGTAGAGGCAGTAGATCTTTACCTGTGCGCATGTTTTTTAATCTATACCTAACCAGAGGCCACACACACACACACACACACACACACACACACACACATATTCTGCTTTCACTCATCGTAGTTCATTCTCACTGTTGCAATATATGGGTTCTGTCATGAGTCACCCCTTCTGGGGTTTTGGTTTTTTGGTTTTTTGGGTTTTTTTTGGGTTTTTTTGGTTTTTTTTTTGGTTTTTTTTGTTTTTTGTGTTTTATAACACCCATACCCACTGGCTCTTCCATAACACCCCATCACCCATTGTTGTTGTGGGTTTTTTTGTTTTTGGTTTTTTTTTTGGTTTTTTTTGGGTTTTTGTTTGTTTGGTTTGTTTTTTGTTGTTTTTGGGGTTTTTTTGGGTTTTTGGTTTTTGTTTTGGTTTTGTGTTTTTTGGTTTTGGTTTTTTCCACTGGCCCTTCCATAACACCCATCACCCACTGGCCCTTCCATAACACCCCATCATCACCCACTGGCCCTTCCATAACACCCCATCACCCACTGGCCCTTCCAAGCCCCCCAACAGCCATCACTGTACATATAAAGATTCCATAATGTTCACTGCCTTGGTATAGCCCTGAGCTGATCTATATGTGCTTCTGTTGTTGCTTGTTATCTTCCCGATGTCTGAGTTCTTGTTTTTCCTCGTTATTAACTACAATTATCACTACTAAATCACCACCTACACTACCATTACAACACCACCACCACCACCACACTACCACAACACCACTACCACCACAATACCATCACACTACCAATGTATCACTACCATCACAGTATGACACCATCACACCACAACACCACCACCACAGTACCACACCACCTCATCACACTACCATCACAACACCACCACCACAGTACCACACCACCACAATCAGAGCGGCATAAGCGACCATTCCGTGAGCGGGAGGGTCGTTCACCTGCCTCCTCCTAGTCACATTACCTGTAATTTGGTGACGGGGTGGTGCTCTTCTCCCTACCCTACCACCGCATTCAACCATTCTCCTCCACGCACCCACTCAACCACCTCTGCCACATACTCAACTACCTCTGTAACGCACGCAACTACCTCTGTCACACACTCAACTACCTGGCACGCACTCAACTACCCTGCCACCCATACCTCTACAATACACACACTCAACTATCCTGCCCACACTCAACTACCTGCCACACTGCACCTACTCTGCCACACGACTCAACTACCTCTGCCACATTAACTCATCTACCTCTGCCAGCGCTACTTAATTCAACCACCTTATCAATCAATACCAAGCACCAATCAACTTACCACGCACCAACCATTTCCAAGTACTCTTCCTCCCTTTGGCCACGCGATCTCTTCCTCATTCAACCAGCTCTGCCACGCACTCTCCTCGGCTAACGTATTCAACTAGCTCTATCACGCACTCAACCTGCTTCCAAGTACTCATTCTCCACGCCACATACTCAAACCTCTCTAATGTTGCACTCAACACATTCATATAGCTCCACCATGCACTCAAACACACTCATATAGCTCCACCATGCACTCAAACACACTTATATAAAATTTCTCATGAAAAAAAAAATCAAGGCACTATACCATTTTGGTAGACACTTAACACACTCACCAAACACCCACACCTCTATCTCAACAAACACTCACACCTCACCAACGCACCCTACAATCTACACCTCAGAAGCATTCACGCCTCATCACCAACACACCTCACCACCACCACCACCAACAAGCACTCAACATTCTCTCACAACCTCGAAGCACTTAAGGTATATAGCTACAGTAGATTGCCCCATTACCGAAAGCTAGATACAATGTTGACGAATCACCCGCCGTAAACAACGTCGTTTCTGGCAATGTTCAGACTGAGAGGGTTTTTTGTACGGTATAAAAATACAATTGTACTTGGGGTATTATTTTTCCTTTGTATATAATTGTATACAGTACTGTATAGCCAATTATGATATTATTCTGTAGTAAAACTACTATTATTGTTTTTCTTAGACCAGGACCAAATACAGGTAAAAGCAATATTTCGGTTTTTGTCATGTAAAAGTCATTGTTCATATTATTATTATTGTTATTATTTTAACACCATTAAAGGTTTAGTTACATACCAACACCTTCATGTTTTGATAATGAGCAATAGAAGACATAAACTGACACTGCATAGTTGATTAAGTTTCGTGTCACGTGTCAATATTTGTAAACACGCTGAGGTTTCACTCCCAATTATGGCGGGGAAATCGTTGGGTTTTTGTAATCTTTTTTCTCAAAATTTTAACCACAGGATTATATATCCGAGTATCATGCATTATATACTATTTACACGAGCGAATGAAACTACTAACCAAGATGATGCTAAGAGGAAAATTAAATAAAAGAATGAAAACATACGAGACATACCAAGACCAAAGTTGACAGCGCTCGCCATTTGAGAGAAATTTACAACGTTTAGAATATTCAACTATAACGAGAATTACAGTCATTTCAGTTCAGTAACGTATTCACTTTACGAACTTAAGATAAAAAAAAATAATAAGAACGTTCAAATCCTGCCAGAGAAAGTAATTTGAGAGTTAATGTAGCGGAGTGTCTATTGGCGGTGTCAGCGAGGGAGTCCGGCAAACACTGGTAACTTGGTAAATTTGTGCGGTAACCAACTGACGTCCGACGTGCGAAGTATGATAATAGGGATAAAAGGAAGTAATATTTAACATAATATTTTAGGACAAGGTCTCTCTCACTCTCTCTCTCTCTCTCCTTCAACATGACCAGAGTATGAAATCATTACATAACTGTCCTTCCTAAGTCCGTAACAGAACCACCTCTCCGAATAAAACCAAATACTAACACTCAGAGCCTCAGAAACACCCGTACAAGAAATGGCAGAAAACGTAATACACTAAACAAGTAAAGAATGCAGTGTCCTGTATTCTGTCAACCATCCAGTGTCCATCATTATATTTAGCCGAGAGATCATCAGTTCCAGTCACCGATTAACACTACAGCCTAACCCTCCATAAATCTGTGATGTTGAATGGTAAAAAAAAATGAATTGGACATTTCGTGTACGCTAGGCAGTAGGGGTGAATATACCTTGTGTCACGCGATTCATTGTTCTCAACACCTGCATCACACTCTCTCTATTTACATATACCGAACGATGATAACTAGAAAAAATAATAATAACAATAATAATACCAATAAAAAATAATAACAAATAATAACAATAATAATAATAATAATAATAATAATAATAATAATAATAATAATAATAATAACCAATAATAATAATTAATAATAACAATAATAATAATAATAATAATAATAATAATAATAATAATAATAATAATAATAATAATAATAATAATAATAATAATAACAACAATAATAAAACAACAGGTGGGAATCACTATACCTGAGATGTTGTTTCTGAGTTAATGATGATTTTAACCTGAAAAATAAATAACAATAACTATCAAGATAAAAAATTACATGAAATTCTCAATAAGCATAAAGGTAATATTTAAATAAAATATCAAAGGAAATAAACGGTAGAAAAATACAATGAAAATCACAATAACACAAAGTAAAGCAAAATAAGGAAAAAATCACAATAAATAACTATCAAAACAAACCCCAAAATAAACCAAGACAATTAAAACACAGTTACAAGAGATATGTTCAAAAATGGGAAGAAATTTCATCAACGTGGCGTCCGAGTTTCATTTTTGTCGCAATTTTTCCAAGACTATGAGAAAATCCATAGAAAATAAGGCTAGTATTAGTGCATTGCGTCATAAACCATTACGACGAAAAACTCCATAAATTGAAACAGACTCGTCCATACTGTAGGCTGTGTTTACCTCAGTTTACCTGGATACTAAGTTTGGCTCAGTTTACCTGGATACTAAGTTTGGCTCAGTTTACCTGGATACTAAGTTGGCTCAGTTTATCTGGATACGAAGTTGGGCTGAGTTTAAAATGACCCTTTCTCTAAACATCCTGGAGGACACGTACAATATATTATAAAATAAATTAATACAAAATGAATGATTGTATAAAGGTTCAGTATAATATTAATAGTTAGATTAGGTTAGGTCACAGTTGGATTAGTTTGCGTTAGGCTAATTTAGTTTGGGTTGAGTTAGGCTAAATTAGGTTAAGTTAAAGTTAGAAATTAATTATGATTGTGAAAAGTCAGCGCAGGTTAGGTCAGTTTAACACTCAACTCTGCCTGTATAATAGGGCCGTACAGGTGAGGTTAAAGTTATGTTACCGTAAGGGAGGAGACTTGATCTGGTTCAGGCCAATTGTTGTCATTATTTTTTTCCTTAACAACATAACAGGAAATGATTCTTGACCTGTAGTAGTAGTAGTAGTAGTAGTAGTAGTAGTAGTAGTAGTAGTAGTAGTATTAGTAGTAGTAGTAGTAGTAGTAGTAGTAGTGGTAGTAGTAGTATGTATGTGTGTGTGTGTGTGTGTGTGTGTGTGTGTGTGTGTGTGTGTGTGTTTCTAGGTAATATTTTTTTTGCATTATTGTCCTCTATAAGTTGATGTTCTTATATTTTAAAGTACAGTATCTGCTACACAATTCTATCAGTTCTTAATACAAACACCTAAGTCAACTCCCTGGGAAGTGTGGCTCTATATTTATTTAGTATTTTATATAGATCCTGCCGTCAGTTGTGTTGGTGAAAAAAATCTACCTTTTTTTTTTTTGGCACTTCCGCTGATATACCTGACAGCTGTGATACTCCCTCCCTCTCTCTCTCTCTCTCTCGCACACACACACACACACACACACACACAGTTGGTTACGCTGACGTTTATTATTATACTGATAGGACATGATAACACCTGTTTGTCCTCTCCCTTAATAGTACAATACCTGGGCTCACATCACACCTGTCTGTACTGTCTCCCTCGTATTACTTCTGTCCTAACATCACACCTGTCTACTCCCCTACACCTGTCTGCCGTCCACCTGTCACCACACCACCACACTTAAAAACCCAAATGGCTCGGGTCCAGCTCCTCGGGGCTGGACTGACCCACACACACACACACTTTGGGTGAACAGGAATTTGGTCCCCACATAAAAAACACATTCCAATTCCCTGCAAGATCGGTTCCTAATCTCATTGTGTAAAACGACTTCTCGGCCCAAGGAATTAAGAGATTAAGAGAACTTCTTTGGCTGGAGGAGTCAAGGAGGAGCTGAGGGGTATACCAGGGAGGGGGTGGGGTGGGGCAGTGGTGGTGGGGTGATGGTGGGGTGGGGTCAGGCAGGTGATGGTGGGGTGATGTTGAGGTGCGGTGGGGTGGGGTGATGGTGAGGTAGGGTGGGAGTGGTGGGGTGGGGGGTGGGGTGATGGTGGGGTGGTGGTGGGGTGATGGTGGGGTGGGGTAGGGGTGATGGTGGGGTGGTGGTGGGGTGGGGTGATGGTGGGGTGGGGTGCCGAGTGGTCACATTAATCTCAGTTTAATGGGCCCTAACCTAACCTAACCTAACCTAACCCAATCATCAACACTGAAGCCGCGTAGTAATGGGCCCCAGTTCTAATGATGAGGTTAGGTTGGGGCCAGCTAAGACTGGGGCCCGTATGTCCTAGTACCGTGACGATCTGTGGGGAGAGTAAAGAGGATTTCTCGTATCTGCAGGAGGCTAACCTGACGACGACTGAGTGAGGCCCTCGTGCCTCCTGTGACCAAGTGTGAACCTGTTTAACCAGAGTTACTTACTGAAGGAACTGGTCACTTGGTCAGGTTCTCTGCATCACCTCAAGATTACTATCCCCCAGTCTAGCTTATTTCACCTTAAGACTGACCAGTGACCATCCTAACGTTAACCTAACCTAACCTAACCACCCCAGGGCTAACCCAACCTAACTGTACATACGGGACCTGTACTTCTTAATGATGTACTGTTAGTCATTATAAGCCAAACCTTTTAATGTTTTGTAAATGTAAACAACAATAATAGTTTGGCATCAATGGTCCAGGTAGTGCAGTGTGTTGCCTGAGGTTAATGAGGTGTTCGACTCACTGTAATCAGCAGGTATTAGTACGTTTTCTAATTCAGAGATGTCACCGGCTTTATAACGTGAGGTGGGAGCATAGCGAGTGTGTCAGGGATGATGTTGCAAGTGTGAGGTGTGGTGGGTGGGTTGTGGCTAGTGAGAACACTAGCCAGCTTTACTAGGAACCTCCGTGGTAGTGATGGGTGTCGTGCACGGAGGCTGTGTTGCAAGAGTTGTGATGCATCGTGATCTAAATGTGAGATATGTATACATTTTGCCTTTATTCATACCCACTAGCATGGATAAATACAAGGAATATACACACATTATACATATATATTTACACAGACAAGCACATAAACAAACACGAATGAACACACACACACACACACACACACAAGAGATCAGATATCGACCACGCCTTAAAGCGTTCACTGACGCCCGCACCCCCCTCCCCCTTCCCTCCCTCATCTCCCTCTCCCTCAAAAATCGATTGAGCGTTAAGTTCCTTCCTCATTAAAAGTACCTCAGCCTGTGTTAAACTCTACGGGTTCTCTTGTACGTCTTCCCCCTCACTCCTCGCTAACTTCTCTAATAAGAAATATAATCTGTTTTCTGGTTTTCTCATTATGAAGAAGAATAAACCGATATTATACCAAATTTGAAGCCTTGGTGTGTGTGTGTGTGTGTGTGTGTGTGTGTGTGTGTGTGTGTGTGTGTGTTTATACATAAAATGGGTAGACAGAGGCAAATGGCGTAAACAAACTTGCCCATACCCAGCAGTAATTGGGCACCTGGATGTTAATCGATTTGCGGATCGTGTTACGGGGTAATGGTTAGCCAGTGCAGTTGGCGAGTTGTCCGGTCTTCTCGGAGTATTCCTTAACACTGGGTCATTCAACTCGTTAACTCAGGGTGTGGTTGTTGTGTTGGCGACAGCTTCTATACCTTACACAAATTCACGCCTCGGTGGCCCTTGGGCCGGCCATCAACCATTACATATACTGTACATAAAACACCGAACATTAGGGAAGAGAAAACATTAACTATGGTCACCACCCAAATGGTCTCATAAATTATGTACAAGGATTATATTATTATTATTATTATTATTATTATTATTATTATTATTATTATTATTATTATTATTATTGTTATTATTATTATTATTATTATTATTATTATTATTATTATTATTATTGTTGTTGTTGTTATTATTATTATTATTAAGTATTATTATTATTGTTATTATTATTATTATTATTATTATTATTATTATTATTATTATTGCTATTATTATTATTATTGTTGTTATTATTATTATTATTATTATTATTATTATTGTTATTATTATTATTATTATTATTATTATTATTATTGTTATTATTATTAATATTATTATTATTATTATTATTATTATTATTATTATTATTGTTATTATTATTATTATTATTATTATTATTATTATTATTATTATTGTTATTATTGTATTATTATTATTATTATTATTATTATTATTATTATTATTATTATTATTATTGTTATTATTAGTTTATTATTATTATTATTATTATTATTATTATTATTATTATTATTATTATTGTTATTATTATTATTATTATTATTATTATTATTATTATTATTATTATTATTATTGTTATTATTATTATTATTATTATTATTATTATTATTATTATTGTTATTATTATTATTACCGTTATTATTATTATTGTTTTTATTCTTATTCTTTGTTATTATTATTATTATTATTATTATTATTATTATTATTATTATTATTATTATTGTTTAATTTGGTATTAATGTTGTTACTGTTATTCTTATTCTTGTTATTATTATTGTTATTATTATTATTATTATTATTATTATTATTATTATTATTATTATTATTATTATTATTATTATTGTTGTTGTTATTAATGTTGTTACTGTTATTCTTATTCTTGTTATTATTATTATTATATTATTATTATTATTATTATTATTATTATTATTATTATTATTATTGTTGTTGTTATTAATGTTGTTACTGTTATTCTTATTCTTGTTATTATTATTATTATATTATTATTATTATTATTATTATTATTATTATTATTATTATTATTATTAGTGTTGTTACTGTTATTCTTATTCTTGTTATTATTATTATTATTATTATTATCATTATTGTTGTTATTATTGTTATTATTATTATTACCGTTATTATTATCATTATTGTTTTTATTGTTATTATTATTATTATTACCGTTATTATTACTATTATTCTTCTTATTATTATTATTACCGTTATTATTACTATTATTCTTCTTCTTATTATTATTACCGTTATTATTATTAATATTATTATTATCATTAGTATTAGTAGTGATACTGTTAGTCAGTTTCTTAATATTAATGTTGATTCTGACAGACAAGTTACACCTTTTATTATTCTCGTGGTGAAGGTAACGGGTTAGTGGGAGGAGTGAAGAAGCGGAAGTGAAAACTAGTCCTTGAAACTGTCTCAACTTTCACGGGGGTCCAAGAGCATCAAACACACACATCTGGAGGAAGTACTGTAGCACCTGAAGATTAGCACCCCAGCTTATTTCAACTTGAGATTAACTGCCCTAACGATAACCTAACACAACCATATACAATACTAAAATTAACCTGGCGTGACCTAACCTGCCTGACATAACCTGGCCTGATTTAACCTAACCTGACCTAACCTGGCCTGATCTAACCTAGCCTGACATAACCTGGCCTGATCTAACCTAGCCTGACCTAACTTAATAATAATTTAATCTAATATAACGTTAACCTAATATAAGTTAATCTAACCAAACGCTAATTTAACCTAACCTCACCTAACCTAACCTAACCTAACTCCCCCAGGTAGCGTTAGGGTGTTTAATCATCAGGTGAAAAAAACAAATAGGTGTGATTAATCTTCAGGTGATATAAGCTGGAGCTAATCTTCAGGTGATATAAGCTGGGGCTAATCTTCAGGTGATATAAGCTGGGGCTAATCTTCAGGTGATATAAGCTGGGGATAATCTTCAGGTGAAATAAGCTGGAGCTAATCTTCAGGTGAAATAAGCTGGGGGATAATCTCCAGGTGAAATAAGCTGGGGAGGGCTGATCTTCGGGTGAAATAAGCTGGTGGGGGCTAATCTCCAGGCGAAATAAGCTGGCGGGGCTAATCTTCAGGTAAAATATGCTGGTGGGGGCTAATCTCCAGGTGAAATAAGCTGGTGGGGGCTAATCTTCAGGTGAAATAAGCTGGTGAGGGGCTAATCTCCAGGTGAAATAAGCTGGTGGCTAATCTTCAGCTGGTGAATCTTCAGGTGAAATAAGCTGGTGGGGGCTAATCTTCAGGTGAAATAAGCTGGTGGGGCTAATCTCCATGTGAAATAAGCTGGTGGGGCTAATCTTCAGGTGAGTCCCAAATGACCAAATAACCAACTAGAAGAGATGTCAAGAAACTGGTCACAGTAACCGAACAGAGCCACTGGCGAGCTGCAAGACCCAACACTCACCAGGAAACGAACACAGCCCCACACAGTCCCCGCGGCCCCACACAGCCCCCGCGGCCAAACACAGTCCCGGCCCCACACAGCCCCCTGACCAAACACAGTCCCCGCGGCCCCACACAGCTGACCCTACACAGTCCCCGCGACCCCACAATAAACACAGTCCCCACGGCCCCACACAGCCAAACACAGTCCCCGCAGCCCCACACAGCCAAACACAGTCCCCGCGGCCCCACACAGTCCCCGCGACCCTACACAGTCCCGCGGCCCCACACAGCCAAACACAGTCCCTGACCCCACACAGCCAAACACAGTCCCACTTATTTACAATAAACACAGTCCCGCCCCCACATAGCCAAACACAGTCCCCGCGGCCCCACACAGCCAAACACAGTCCCCGCGCCCCACACAGCCAAACACAGTCCCGCGCCCCACACAGTCCCCGCCCCACACAACCAAACACAGTCCCGCGGCCCCACATGCAAACCACAGTCCCACTGGCCCCACCACACCCATTTACACAATAAACACAGTCCCCGCGGCCCCCACACACAGTCCCCGCGGCCCCACACACCAAACACAGTCCCCGCGGCCCCACATAGCCAAACACACAGTCCCCGCGGCCCCACACAGCCAAACACAGTCCACATTTACACAACCAAACACAGTCCCCGCGGCCCCACATAGCCAAACACAGTCCCCGTGGCCCCACAGCCAACACAGTCCCCTTATACACACAGTCCCCGCCCCCACACAACCAAACACAGTTCCCCGCGGCCCCACACCTGTAGCAAGATTCTCAAAACCTAAGTTAATTTTTCCATCCAATTAGAAATACCAAAACACATCTAGTTAGGTTAGGTTAGGTTAGGTTAGGTTAGGTTAGGTTACCAACATAATGTGGATCTCTTGGTGCGCCAGTTTGTGTGTGAGCCAGAAGATGTTTACTCATATGCTTAATTAGGGAAACAAAATTAATTACCAACTTAAAAAAGAAAAGAAATACGAGACCTGGGAGAGTACTGTTGTCTTGTCCTCATCTGAGACTAATTCCAAATTCCCTCTGTAACGCTGAAGGAAAAGTCTAGACCTGAAATTTTCACTTTTCAGATGTATAATTTGGCGACTATAGCACGATGATTACAGAAGTATGTCATGTAACTACTGTAGCTGTACCCTGAGGATGTATACGACATTACAGGCAGTCAGTTCATAGAGAAATTGACTTAGTGCGGTTTGTTGTGTACACTGGCTGCCATGATGTTATTTTAGTATGTACACACACACACACACACACACACACACACACACACACACACACGAAAAACTCCCTCACTCCGAAAAGGCAGTGAGTCAGTTTAGTCAGAAAAGGCGGGACCCAACAATAACTTATAGTCAAGCCGTGTAAAAATCACTTCACATCCACGCTCTGCCCCCCATAGCCAGTGTCTCTTTAGTGAAGCCATATAATAGGTATTTTTAACAATGTTTTTTAAATATTTTTCTTGTATTTTATAAACGTTTATAAAATACAGTACAGTATGTAATTGCTCTTCCCCTATGTGTATTTTTTGTACTTAAACGATGGTAACTTTTATTATTTTCTGGAGGCTATTATTAATATTGTTGTTATTATTGTTGATGTTACTACTACTACTATACTACTACAACAGCTACTACTATTACTACTACTACTACTACTACTACTACTACTACTACTAGTAATAATAATAATAATAATAATAATAATAATAATAATAATAAACCTAACAAAACCGTGAGAAAAATTAGGTTAGACTTCTGAAATATTTATACCCATTCAAATGTCCCCTTAATTAGCCATACAAGAACAGACCTCATTAGTCATTAGAGAAGCCATATAACTATGTACTTAGGTCTTAATGTTCTTCATGTGTCTATTTTATGATCCTATACAGAATATTTAGAATTTAGAATTTGACCCACGAGGGGGCTAGTTTATTGGGCACCCCCTTACATCCTGTGCAAGGTGAAACTCAAAAGGGTTCACAGCGCCCAATTTCTAGATTTATCTATTGTTACTGTATATTTCATGTCTCAATATACTAGGCTCCTCTGTATTTTGTCTCAATGTACTGAATTTATTTTAGGTTTCAGTGCACTTTGTCTTAAATAACTTCATTTATTCCTCCATATATTTAACGTCTCCTCCGTATCATGACCAGAGCTACAGTAGGAAGGAAGACTCTAGCAGTATACATGAACACAATTCCTCATAAATAAACAGGAGGCGCGGGGGGCAGCAGCAAAGACAACCAACCTCCCAGTATTGATTACATTGGTGGTATCAACTCCGTGGCGGATACAACAACCCTCTCTCTCTCTCTCTCTCTCTCTCCCTCCCTTCGTCACCCCTCCTCCTCCACCATGCCTAGAACGGGAGGGGGCGAGATCTGTTCTAAGCGTGACTATGATTTGTTAAGTAGATGTTTTAAGCTGTATATGATTGAAGGAAATAATTATCATGTGAAAAATACATACATCTGTTAGGTCAGGAGAGGATGGTATTAGATTGCTTAAGTGTAGACAAAAATGGGATTTTAGTTTTTTGTGGTAATGGTTTTGAAACAGTACCGTTTTATTAATATATAGCCGCCTTATAAACGATAGTATACAATTTTTAAATTATATTACACCGTCTTATAAAGAGACTCGTTTGTTGGTCTTATGGTATAATTATTTCTTGTTAACCCAAGTCTTCTAGAATGTTCTCAGGAGATGTGGCGATGGAGGGCCCATAACGTAACCTCTTATAAACCCTGGACCAGCCCGCTGAGTCACTGTCACCACGAGAAAATGTAACTAAGTTTTAGTAATACATTGAATACCAAAGAGTATCCATTAATTACAAGGAGTTTATGGCGAACTTCATTATTACATTAATATTATTCACATCTTAGGTTATATTAGCAACGCGTCTTCAAGGTTACACGCACCGCCGTACAAACACAAGTGAACTCTGCGGTCACAGAAGCGGCAAAATTTGGTGGACGGTAAAAATATGAACGAACTACAGTATTGACGAAACTACATCAGTAAACAGTAGGATATGAACGGTCTACTCTATACCCCGACTGGTATACATTACTTACTTACGTCTACAGATGTTGTGTTGGCTCCCGTGTTGAAGATATGGTTGAGGCGTGGCAGTTATTGAACAGTGTGGAGGTCCTCCTACCAACCGCGTCACCTGCAACGGTAACGAAAAAAAAATTCAGTTATATTTTCTTAATCAAATAAATATTAATATGATATTTTTATTTAATACAGTGATGGAATAAATATTGTGAAGGTAACTGTGCTTAATGCAGACTTGGAAACAATATTATTTAGTTGTTTTGCGGGAGTGAGTTTCAACGACACTGAGGAAGAAAAAGAATGAAGTAGGTTTTGATTCGTAAATGTTTTACGTTGAAGAGCTTGATTGGGCAGATGATGCAGCAATAACCAGTTCTTTTATGGACACAAAATAAAAATGACTAACCCACTTACTTTGGCAGCCAGTGATGTTATACTGTAGTGATAGATAACGATTTGAATATATATATATATATATATATATATATATATATATATATATATATATATATATATATATATATATATATATATATATATATATATATATATATATATATATGAACCTGTTGTTATCGTCCAGAATGATATAAACCAAGTATGCAGACGATAGGATTTACTTCAGGATATTGAAGGAACTACTACACTGGGCGGGTTTGGTGAGGTACAATCGTCAAGCATAACAGAGATAAACACGTATAGTCAAGTTCAATGGTGGCTGTCATGCGAAGTTTGTTTTTATATGATTTACTCACACGAAACAAGAGAAATTTCCGTCACACTGGGGTCACTCATGGACTAAGAACCCCCCCTCCCATCCCCCTTCCGTCTCATCCCCCTCAGCCCGCTGGTAGTTCCTGGAGCCGCTCGTGCACAAGCCTATAAAAATTACTAATGTAAAGGCGCTTGGGAAGCCGACATCGACGCGCCATACCAGAGCTGGAGGGGGGAGAACATTCAACACAACTACTCTAGCTTTGTACACCCCAATATTTTCCTGTATTTAAAATTTCAGTTATTCTATATCATTTTTATCTGAATTTCGTTTCCTTAGAGAGAATAATTTATATGAAGTAAGACAAGTGGTGTGACTGGTCGCGGGTGTGAGATCACAGTAGCGAGTGTTATAGCCTAGCCAGCGGCCCCCACCGACGATCAATATCCCGAGGTAGGGGTCGCGTTTCTCATGTTGTGTCCAGCCTTGACTCTCACAAAGATGGGCGTCTTTTTTTTTAAATTCTGGTTTCCCTGATATTTTGGTCTACTTGGTAATCTATAGGAACTTAAATTTCTACAGTCAGTTTACATGTAGCTGTGACCAAACGGCTGATATAACCTAACACCATGAAAACATTGTCTTTGTCTCTGGCTTCAAGTGTGTCTAAGGAGGAAACTTACTCAACTCTCATTATTTTATAAGTAATCTTCATAAATGTAATACAAGCTATAGGAAATAAACAATAAATAAACACTCCCATATTCTCCAAATCCATTTCAAGCTCCTCACCGCTCTCAATTTAGGTTAGGTTAGGTTAGGTTAGGTTAGGTTAGGTTAGGTTAGGTTAGGTTAGGTTAAGTTAGGTTGGGTTAAGTTAGGTTAGATTAGGCACATTTATTCCACTAACTTTCTCTCTACATATAATATTCTTCATGCATCAATAACCCGTGTAATAAAAGAGCCAGACAACTCGACATGTTCCACTGTAAGAAACTCATATTTAAGTGAGAAGAATTTGTATTTATTATCTAGAAGAAATTCCATAAACAGTCGTGCATGAAAACACCATTACAGACAATTTATAACGAATAGAATCAGAATGGAAGTTGACATTGCATTTTTTTTTTATATCAGTCAAGCTCATCCACACTAGTTGACTCTGTGTGTGTTAGAAGCACAGATAGTAATTCCTTATTCGCGTCTCACCATCATCTAGATACTGAGGGAGGAAATATTGTAAACATCTCTCACATCCCAACATAGTGAAGGTAGGGGGAGGAGGGGAGAGGAGGGGAAGTGTTACCTGTCCCCCCCCCCCCAACTAAATTCAGGTATCATGTAGTGGAAGATGAATGTCTATTGTAAGAAATATATTTGTCTTTGGTTAAACTTTATATATAAAACATATCTCGAGGCAAAAAAAGCAGATAGGGAAACCATCAAAAGTAAAAGCAGGAAAATTAGTGAAAAATTAAGAAAAAAAATTCCCTAAACTTTTATCAAATTAGAATTTCCTCACAACTTATGTAGAAAACTTATAGTCCTGGTAGAGTCTTATAAAACACTGGTATAAAAAAAAGAGAGATTAATCCAGGGTACAGCAGGAGCCACTTAGGATTCAATCAGATGGGTTACGAACCCCTTGTTCACTTGGGGAAAGGAATTTGTATCATATAAATCTCAATCTAACCCTCGACTCCTCTCACGACACAGTGTTCAGAGTACCCAGACACACACAGCTGGGATGGTCTCTGTCGGTCGTGACGGAGGATTGCCGCAGCATCAAGTTCTAGGCCAGGAATCCGAGAGAATCCAATTGGTTGTGTGAACGGTGCAATTTCCTTCTCGGATTCCTGGGATTTCAACCAATACTTTGAGAGTGAAACAGTGAGAGAGAGAGAGAGAGAGAGAGAGAGAGAGAGAGAGAGAGAGAGAGAGAGAGAGAGAGAGAGAGAGAGAGAGAGAGTAAATAATCAGATAATAGGCTTACCGTTAAGCCAGCATAATGATGACACAACCGACCCATCTACCTCACCACTAGTTAACTCATTACATCAACTGGTGACCACATCAGCCAGAGGTAACAGCATCAGCCAACCATAACATCACCAGATAAACATCACCACCTCATCATATCAGCTGATCGCGCCCCAACTAATATACAACACCAGCTGATAACGTCAACAAACTACTCCACGTTGTTAACATCACCTAATAACCCCAGTCAATTTAACAACATCAATAAGTAACATCAGGTGACCGAGGGAGGACCACCAGCTGATCAAAACATCGCACGGGTCACTCAGCTGATCCCACGAAGCAGGTTATCAACTTTTTGTATGACCAGCGCCGCGCCACCACCAGAACTGGTTTATACTGTCTTTTAAAGATCTTCAGAACGCGAGAGTATGTTGTTTGGGTTCTGAGGGTGAGGGTAGGAGACCGCCCGTGTAGTGTAGTGTAGGAGACCGTTTGTGTAGTGTAGTGTGAGGGTAGGAGACCGCCCGTGTAGTGTAGTGTAGTGTAGTGTTGGGGTGACCATGTCGTATGTCTTGGTGATAGTGTGTGTCAGTATGTCGTATGTCTTGGTGATAGTGTGTGTCAGTATTTACATCACTCTGAGGTACTGTGTGTGTGTGTGTGTGTGTGTGTGTGTGTGTGTGTGTGTGTGTGTGAGGTGTGTGTGTGTGTGTGTGTGTGTGTGTGTGTGTGTGTGTGTGTGTTAAAGCACTGGGCACGAGAGCATCACATACCACCAATACCCAGCTGCTGTTCTCGTGGGTATAAAGCACTACACTACATCGTTTTGTACCAACTCAGCTGCGGCCCTCGACCCAAGGCTCGGCCACCTCTCGCTTTGTGTATTTACACAATAAGATGTCGTGTGGTGAAGTGAAGTCAAAGTTGATTACGGAATGGGAGGAGGTGGGGGAAGGGTGGGGTTGAAGGTGGGGAGGTGCGGAGGTGGGGGAAGGTGGGGAGGTGGGGAAGAGGGGTTACTTGAGTCCTTGTGTGGGTGGAGGGGCGGAGGATGGTCAAGCTCCCTGTTGGTCAAGCTCCCTATTGGTCAAGCTCCCTGTTGGTCAAGCTCCCTTGGCAAGCTCCCTGTTGGTCAAGCTCCCTGGTGGTTAAGCTCCTATTGGTCAAGCTCCCTGGTGGTCAAGCTCCTGTTGGTCAAGCTCCTGTTGGTCAAGCTCCCTATTGGTCAGCTCCCTGTTGGTCAAGCTCTCTGTTGGTCAAGCTCTGGTGGTCAAGCTCTATTGGTCAAGCTCTGGTGGTCAAGCTCATTGGTCAAGCTCCTGTTGGTCAAGCTCCCTGGTGGTCAAGCTCCTGGTGGTCAAGCTCCCTGGTGGTCAAGCTCCCTGGTGTGGTCAAGCTCCCTAGTGGTCAAGCTCCTGGTGGTCAAGCTCCCTATTGGTCAAGCTCCTGTTGGTCAAGCTCCTGGTGGTCAAGCTCTAGTGGTCAAGCTCCTGGTGGTCAAGCTCTATTGGTCAAGCTCCCTGTTGGTCAAGCTCCCTATTGGTCAAGCTCCGTGGTGTCAAGCTCCCTAGTGGTCAAGCTCCTGGTGGTCAAGCTCCCTATTGGTCAAGCTCCCTGTTGGTCAAGCTCCCTGGTGGTCAAGCTCTGGTGGTCAAGCTCCTAGTGGTCAAGCTCCCTGGTGGTCAAGCTCTTTGGTCAAGCTTGTTGGTCAAGCTCCCTAGTGGTCAAGCTCCCTGGTGGTCAAGCTCCCTGGTGGTCAAGCTCCCTGGTGGTCAAGCTCCCTGGTGGTCAAGCTCCCTGGTGGTCAAGCTCCCTGGTGGTCAAGCTCCCTGGTGGTCAAGCTCCCTGGTGGTCAAGCTCCTGGTGGTCAAGCTCCCTGGTGGTCAAGCTCCCTGGTGGTCAAGCTCCTGGTGGTCAAGCTCCCTGGTGGTCAAGCTCCCTGGTGGTCAAGCTCCCTGGTGGTCAAGCTCCCTGGTGGTCAAGCTCCCTGGTGGTCAAGCTCCCTGGTGGTCAAGCTCCCTGGTGGTCAAGCTCCCTGGTGGTCAAGCTCCCTGGTGGTCAAGCTCCCTGATCAATACTAACGTTAACCAGTCTTATCGCCTTTATCCGAATGTCAAATCTGTTTATCCGGATTTATGCTGATACTAAACCCAAGCCTTCGTCCACGGCAATGCCTTTATCCGGAGCCTAAACCACCGCTCACTAGTATGTATATAATCAAGTTCATTTACTAATTATCTAACTATTTTTTTCACGTACCTTTATCATGTTCTTTATTCTTTGCACTTATTCAATTTTACTTTATTCGGTTTTTATTGATCTTTTAATCTATTTTTTACAGTTTATTAATTTTATTCTCGTTTGTCATTTATTTTTCTAACCTTTTATTTTTATTTTTGTTAACTTAATCATAATAACTATTTTTTTTTCAATTTCAATTGTTTATTCCTTGATAGAGGAAGCAGGATCCTAGTGCTGTCACTAGGTACCCCTGTACAATGACACCAGAAGCATCTGGCAAGTGTCACAAGTATATATAAATATTATAAAGGCTTACTAAAGCCTAAGGAAGGAAGGATATTCCTTTAACACATTATCAATGTTATTTACATAATATCTGGCCAGTATGGGAGATGATCGTGTCTCCGTCAGGGGGTCGAGGAGTGGTGGTCCAGCAGGCGTCACGGAAGCGTTGTGGATAAGGGTGCGGCTGTCGGGTCTTCTGCATAATGCACGAGAGCGTTGCTCAGGGGATGCGGGGATACCAATCTCAATTACTTATATATTTATTCACTTACATTATCAAAGTCAAATCTATTCATTAGTTACAAATATTTAATTATCTAAGTCCAGTTATTCATACTAATTTACCTATCAATATGTATTTAATTATCAAAGCTTATTTAATTATTCATATCACTTAGATTAATTGTATTGTTTACCTGTACTCTTCCGTATTTATATAACAATTTATATTTGTTTTTATATATAAATTATTAATCAACATTTAGAGTTTAAAGTTTTAATTAATTTCCCTGAATCAAAATCAAAATAAGTCGAACTCGCCTCTTGACGCCCTAAACCAGCCCTGACCAGCTAGGTGAGGGCAGGACTCAGGGCTGCCCTTGAGGGTCTTAAACCACTTATTCCTAGAACTTGAGGGCCTTGTTTAGTTCTCATCCAGGGTGGGGGGGGCCAGAGTGTGTGTGTGTGTGTGTGTGTGTGTGTGTGTGTGTGTGTGTGTGTAGGGGCGCAGAGTGTGTGTGTGTGTGTGTGTGTGTGTGTGTGTGTGTGTGGGGGTTGTCTGTGTGTGTGGAGAAGGGCTGAGTGTGGAGGAGCGATTGAGATGATTGGTCTTCACCCTCTCTATGTTCTTCTTTCCCCTAAATGTTTCCCTTCCGTTCAGCACTTTAGGTTCTCTGTCTGCCTGTCTATCTATCTGTTCTGTCCGTCTGTCTGTCTGTTCATCTATCTATCTATCTATCTGTCTGTCTCGTCTATCTATCTATCTATCTTATCTATCTCTTATGTTTTATACCACCAGTAGATAAGAGCAGCTCTCTCGGTTTAAATTAGGGGTGATGTGCTGGGTGTAGGTCGGGGTGGGTAAAGGTGTAGTGGTGGATTTAGTGTAGTTTGGGTGTAGCGTGTAGTGCTGTAGGTTGTGTGTGTGTAGGGTGGTGGTGTAGTGGGCTTAGTGGTGTGGGTATGGGTGTAGGGGTGTAGGGTGTAGGTGTTGAAGGGTGTGGTGTAGTGCGGTGTAGGTGTAGTGTAGGCGGTGTAGTGTAGGTGGGTGGTGTAGGGTGCTGCGTAGGGGCAGGTCTGGGCAAGGGTGCAGGTCTAGTGGGTAGGTGGTGGGTGTCATGTGGGTGAGGTCGGGGTGGTCGGGGTAGTGGTCGGGGTGTGGGTAGGTAGGTCGGGGTGTAGGTTGGGTGTAGGGTAGTGGGGTAGGTGGTGTGGGGTGTAGGGGGTGCAGTGTAGGTCGGGGGTGTATGGTAGGTCGGGTTGTGGTATCGTGTGTAGGGTGGGTCGGGGTGTAGGTAGGGGTAGGTCGGGTGTGGGTAGGTAGGTCGGGGTAGGGGGTGGGGTGTAGGTGGTGTAGTGGGGTGTGGGTGGTGTTGGTGGTGTGGTGGTGTTGGGTGTAGGTGTGGTGGTCGGGTGGGTGGGGTGTAGTGGCATTGTTACGTGTCACAGCTTACAGCACCGACTCATCTGGTTGGACACCGCAACTCCGCCCTCTCCCTCCCTCACCTTCTCCCTCACCTCTCATCTTCCTATCCTTTACTTCTTATTGTTCTCTCCCTTCCTTCTCACTTTCCTCTCCCTCACCTGTCACTTTCACTCTCCCTTCCTCTCACCTTCACTTCCCCTACCTTCTTTCTCCCTCTTCCTTCCTCTCACTTTCCTTCACTCTTCCTTACCATCTGTTCCTCTCTCTCTCCCTGGCCTTCCTTTCCTCGTGTCTGCCACAACTTCTTCGTCTCCTCCAGCCTCCCTCACCCCTCCCTCCCTCACCTCACCTCCTCTCCCAACTTTACCCACTCTCCTCTCCCTGTCACTCTCCTTCCTCCCTCCCTCTCACTCTCCCACCCTCTTCCCTGCTACCTCTCCCTGCCCTCTCTATCGCTTTCTTCTTCTTCATTATATTATCCACGTTTCAATGTTTTTACTCTTATCGTTTTATGCTGTATGTAGCATTTCTTTATCTTGCCAACACTCTCTCTGTCAATGCCCCTACCTCTCTCTTCTGTCAATGCCCCTACTCTCTCTCTCTGTCAATGCCCCTTACCTCTCTCCTCCTGTCAATGCCCCACTCTCTCTCTCTCTGTCAGTGCCCCTTACCTCCTCCTCTCTCTCTCTCTCTCTGTCAGTGCCCCTTACTCCTCCTCTCTCTCTCTGTCAGTGCCCTTACCTCCCTCCTCCCCCCTCTCTCTCTCTTCTGTCAGTGCGCCCCTTACATCTCCTCCCTCCCTCTCTCTCTCTTTCTCTCTGTCAGTGCCTTACCTCTCCCTCCTCTCTCTCTCTCTCTCTCTCTCTCTCTCTCTGTCAGTGCCCCCTTACTCCTCCTCCTCTCTCTCTCTCTTTCTCTGTCAGTGCCCTTACATCTCCTCTCTCTCTCTCTCTCTCTCTTCTCTTCTCTCTCTCTCTCTCTTCTCTGTCATTGCCCCTTCCCTCCTCCTCTCCCTCTCTCTCTGTCAGTGCCCCCTTATGATCTCCTCCTCTCTCTCTCTCTCTTTTTCTGCCCCTTACCTCTCCTCCTCCCTCTCCTCTCTCTCTCTCTCTCTCTCTCTCTCTCTCTGTCAGTGCCCCCTTTACTCTCCTCCTCTCTCTCTCTCTCTTCTCTGTCAGTGCCCTTACTCCTCCTCCCTCTCTCTCTCTCTCTCTCTCTTCCTCTCTCTTGCTCTCCACCTCTCCCTCTCTCGCCCTACCTCTCCTCTCTCTCTCTCTCTCTGTCAGTGCCCCTTACCTCTCCCCCCTCTCTCTCTCTCCCCTCTCTCTCTCTCTCTCTCTCTCTCTCTGCCCCTTACATCCCTCCTCCTCCCTCTCTCTCTCTCTCTCTCTCTCTCTCAGTGCCCCTTACCTCTCTCCTCCTCCCTCCCTCTCTCTTCTCTCTCGTTGCCTCTTACCTCTCCTCCTCTCCTCTCTCTCTGCCCCTTACCTCTCCTCCTCTCTCTCTGTCAGTGCCCCTTTACCTCCTCTCTCTCTCTCTCTCTCTCTCTCCCTCTCTCTGCCCCTTACATCTCCTCCTCTCTCTCTCTCTGCCCCTTACATCTCCTCCTCTCTCTCTCTGTCTCTGCCCTTTACTTTCCTCCTCCCTCTCTCTCTTCTCTCTCTCTCTGTGTGCCTTCTCTCCTCTCTCTTTCTCCCCTTACATCTCTCTCTCTCTCTCTCTCTCTCTCTCTGCCCCCTTACCTCCTTCCCCCTCTTTCTCTCTCTATCGTGCGTGCCCCTTACTCCTCCTCTCCCTCTCTGCCTCTTCACTCTCTCCTCTCTCTCTCTGCCCCTTCTTCCTCCCTCTCTCTCTCTCTCTCTCTGCTCCCCTTACCTCTCCTCCTCTCTCTCTGCCCTTTACCTCTCTCCTCCTCCCTCTCCCTCTCTCACTCTCTCTCTCCTCTCTGCCCCTTACATCTCCCTCTCCCTCCCTCTCTCTCTCTCTGTTTTTTTTTTTTTGTTTTTTTTTTTTTTTTGCCCCTACTCTCCTCCTCTCTCTCTCTCTCTGCCCCTTAACTCTCCTCCTCTCTTGCCCCTTTCCTCCTCCTCCCTCTCTCTCCTCTCCCTCTCTCTCTCTCTCTCTGCCCCTTACATCTCCTCCCTCTCTCTCTCTCTGCCCCACCTCTCTCCTCTCTCTCTGCCCCTTTACCTCTCCTCCTCCTCTCTCACCCCTTCACGTCGCCCCCAATTCCACTCTTCTTCATCCTGTTTTCATTTTTATTTTATTCTTCACAACTTCCTCTTCGATACATTATTTTGTCTGTCTGTCTGTCTCTCTGTCTTGTTTATCTTTTAGTCTGTCTGTTTCTGTCTGACTGTCACCTTTTTATTTTGTCTCTTTCCGTAGTTGTTTTTCTTGTTCCTATACTTCGTGTATGTATATATATATATATATATATATATATATATATATATATATATATATATATATATATATATATATATATATATATATATATATATCGTGTCATCTCCCACCCTCTCACTGTCGCTGCCTCACCTTACCCATTTTCTCCTCCTTTTCTCCCACACCGCCATTCACAAGCGACTGAAGGAGATATCGACGTTCTGTGCACTATAATTATTGTGGCACCATAGTTGATGGCGCTATAATTATTGTGGCGCTTATAATTATTAGCACTATAATTATTGTGGCACTATAATTATTGTGGCACTATAGTTGATGGCACTATAATTATTAGGCACCATAATTATTGTGGCACTATAGTTGATGTGGCACTATAATTATTGTGGCACCATAGCTGATGGGACTATAGTTGTGGCACCATAATTATTGTGGCACTATAGCTTCGATGTGGCATCATAATTATTGTGCACCATAGTTGATGTGGCACTATAATTATTGTGGCGCTATAATTATTGGCACTGGCACTATAATATTGTGGCACCATAGTTGATGTGGGACTATAGTTGTTGTGGCATCTATAATTATTGTGGCACTTATAGTTGATGTGGCACTATAATTATTGTGGCACTATAGTTGATGCGGGACTATAGCTGATGCGGCACCATAATTGTCGTGCACTATATTACGTGGCACTATAATTCATTGGTGGCGCCATAATTATTGTGGCACCATGTTGATGTGGCACCCACCATTGTGGCACTATAGTTGATGTGGACTATATTGTTGTGGCACTATAATTGTTGTGGTTTTTTGATGTGGGCACTATGGTGTTTGTGGCTACATAGTTGATGTGGCACTATAATTTTGTGGAGCTATATTATTGTGGCACTATAGTTGATGTGGACTATAATTATTGTGGCACTATAGTTGATGTGGGGACTATGTTGTTGTGGCACTATAGTTTTGTGGCACTATAGTTGATGTGGCACTATTATTGTGGCACTATAGTTGATGTGGGACTATAGTTGATGTGGTACTATAATTATTGTGGCACTATGGTTGATGTTGGACTATAGTTGATGTGGCATATAATTATTGTGGCACTATAGTTGATGTGGGACTATAGTTGTTGTGGCACTGTTTATTGTGGCATGTGGTTGATGTGGCATTAGTTTTGTGGCACTATAGTTGATGTGGCACTATAATTTTGTGGGCTTATAATTATTGTGGCACTATAGTTGATGTGGCACTAATTATTGTGGCACTATAGTGTTGATGTTGGACTATAGTTGTGTGTGGCACTATAATTGTTGTGGATATAGTTGATGTGGCACTATATTATTGTTGCACTATAGTTGATGTGGGACTATAGTTGTTTGTGGCACTATAATTTTGTGGCACTATAGTTGATGTGGCATATAGTTTTGCACTATAGTTGATGTGGGACTACAATTATTATTAATGGCACTATAATTGATGTGGCACTACAATTATTGTGGCACTAATTATTAATGACGCTATAATTATTGTAGCGCTATAGTATTATGGCACTATAATTGTGTGGCACTATAGTTGATGTGTACTACAGTGTGCTAACACTATAATTAACAACTATAAGCATATAGTATTAGCACTATAATTGTATTAATAATTATTATTAACTATAGTTGGTGTGGCACTGTAATTGTGTGTACTATAATTATAGTTGATCAATATAATTATTGTACTATAGTTGTTGTGGGACTATAGTTGTTGTGGCACTATAATTATTGTGGCATATGGTTGATAATGGTTTTTTGTGGTTGTGTGGTTTGTGTGGGTTTTGTTGTGGTTTTGTGTGTTGTTTTGTGGTTGTTGTTGGTTTTGTGTGGTTTTGTGTGGGATATAGTTGATGTGGCACTATAATTATGGCACTATAGTTGATGTGGCACTATAATTGTTGTGGCTATAATTATTGTGGCACTATAGTTGATGGCACTATAATTGTGGCACTATAGTTGTATGGGTTGTTGTGGCACTATAATTGTGTGGCATATAGTTGATGGGCACTATAATTTGTGGCACTATAGTTGATGTGGGACTATAGTTGGACTATAATTGTTGTCAACTATAGTTGATGTGGCACTATAATTGTGTGGCACTATAATTGATAATGGGACTATAGTTGTTGTGGCACTATAATTATTGTGGCACTATAGTTGATGTGGCCTTATGTGGCACTATAGGATTGCTATATTTGTGTACTATAATTATTGGCACTATATTGATGTGGCACTACAATTATTGTGGATATAGTTGATGTGGCACTACAATTATTGTGGCACTATAATTATTGTTGGCGCTATAATTATTGTGGCGCTATAATTTGGCACTATAATTATTGTGGCACTATAGTTGATGGTGCTGTGCACTTAATTTTGTGGCCTATAATTATTGTGGCGCTATAATTTGTGTGGCACTATAATTATTGTGGCACTATAATTATTGTGGCACTATAGTTGATGTGGCACTATAATTATTGTGGCACTATAATTATTGTGGCACTATAGTTGATGTGGCACTATAATTATTGTGGCACTATAGTTGATGTGGGACTATAGTTGTTGTGGCACTATAATTATTGTGGCACTATAGTTGATGTGGCACATAATTATTGTGCACTATAGTTGATGGGCACTATAATTATTGTGGCACTATAGTTGATGGGACTATAGTTGTTGTGGCACTATAATTATTGTGGCACTATAGTTGTTGTGGCACTATAATTATTGTGGCACTATAGTTGATGTGGCACTATAATTATTGTGGCACTATAGTTGATGTGGGACTACAATTGTGGCACTATAGTTGATGTGGCACTACAATTATTGTGGCACTATAATTATTGTGGCGCTATAATTATTGTGGCGCTATAATTATTGTGGCACTATAGCTACAGCGGCACTACAGTTACAATGGCACTATATAATTACACTGGACACACTGGACACCGTCTGACCACACAGTTACCACCATCACCTCACCAACTTATCCAACCGCCTCTCCTGACCTGACAGATAATGTATTCGTCGCTTGAGGAGTGTTTACTGTCTACAGGCTTAACACAAGGACCAATTTCCAATCACCTGTTTGATTATAATTTGAGATTTGAGGATGAGGTGAATTAGCCCCCCAGCTTATTTTACCTGATGATTAACCAAACACCTTGACGTTACTACCTTGCAGGGTTAGGTTAGGTTAAGTGATCATCTCCCAGGTGTTCTGTGATCTCCTCCCAGGTGTTCCGTGATCTCCTCCCAGGTGTTCCGTGATCTCCTCCCAGGTGTTCTGTGATCTCCTCCCAGGTGTTCCGTGATCTCCTCCCAGGTGTTCTGTGATCTCCTCCCAGGTGATTCGTGATCTCCCAGGTGTTCCGTGATCTCCTCCCAGGTGATTCGTGATCTCCTCCCAGGTGTTCCGTGATCTCCTCCCAGGTGTTCTGTGATCTCCTCCCAGGTGTTCTGTGATCTCCTACCAGGTGTTCCGTGATCTCCTCCCAGGTGTTCTGTGATCTCCTCCCAGGTGTTCCGTGATCTCCTCCCAGGTGTTCCGTGATCTCTCCCAGGTGTTTCGTGATCTCCTCCCAGGTGTTCTGTGATCTCCTCCCAGGTGTTCCGTGATCTCCTCCAGGTGTTCTGGTGATCTCCTCCCAGGTGATTCGTGATCTCCTCCCAGGTTTCCGTGATCTCCTCCCAGGTGTTCTGTGATCTCCTCCCAGGTGATTCGTGATCTCCCAGGTGTTCCGTGATCTCCTCCCAGGTGTTTCGTGATCTCCTCCCAGGTGTTCGTGATCTCCTCCCAGGTGTTCTGTGATCTCCTCCCAGGTGTTCTGTGATCTCCTCCCAGGTGTTCCGTGATCTCCTCCCAGGTGTTCTGTGATCTCCTCCCAGGTGTTCGTGATCTCCCCAGGTGTTCGTGATCTCCTCCCAGGTGTTTCGTGATCTCCTCCCAGGTGTTCTGTGATCTCCTCCCAGGTGTTCCGTGATCTCCTCAGGTGTTCTGTGATCTCCTCCCAGGTGTTCCGTGATCTCCTCCCAGGTGTTCCGTGATCTCCTCCCAGGTGTTCCGTGATCTCCCAGGTCGTGATCTCCCAGGTGTTCCTGATTCTCCCAGGTGTTCTGTGATCTCCTCCCAGGTGTTCCTGTGATCTCCCAGGTGTTCCGTGATCTCCCAGGTGTTTCGTGATCTCCTCCCAGGTGTTCCGATCTCCCCCAGGTGTTCCGTGATCTCCCAGGTGTTTCGTGATCTCCCAGGTGTTTCGTGATCTCCTCCCAGGTGTTCCGTGATCTCCCAGGTGTTTCGTGATCTCCTCCCAGGTGTTTCGTGATCTCCTCCCAGGTGTTCCGTGATCTCCTCCCAGGTGTTCCGTGATCTCCCAGGTGTTCCGTGATCTCCTCCAGGTGTTCCGTGATCTCCTCCCAGGTGTTCCGTGATCTCCTCCCAGGTGTTTCGTGATCTCCTCCCAGGTGTTCGTGATCTCCTCCCAGGTGTTCCGTGATCTCCCAGGTGTTTCGTGATCTCCTCCCAGGTGTTCGTGATCTCCTCAGGTGTTCGTGATCTCCTCCCAGGTGTTCTGTGATCTCTCCCAGGTGTTTCGTGATTTCCTCCCAGGTGTTCCGTGATCTCCTCCCAGGTGTTCTGTGATCTCCTCCCAGGTGTTCCGTGATCTCCTCCCAGGTGTTCCGTGATCTCCTCCCAGGTGTTCCGTGATCTCCCAGGTGTTCCGTGATCTCCTCCCAGGTGTTCCGTGATCTCCTCCCAGGTGTTCCGTGATCTCCTCCCAGGTGTTCCGTGATCTCCTCCCAGGTGTTCCGTGATCTCCTCCCAGGTGTTCCGTGATCTCCAGGACTATAAAACGTTGGCCGACCTTTTTGCAGCATCATTGGTCAGCAAGCTCTAGGTATACCACTCCTGATTGGCTGACTCTTTGGCTGACTGATTAGGTTAGCGTTACGGTGGTTAAGTTAGGTTAGGTTGTTGTATTAGGATAGGTTAGGTTAGGTTAAGTTGGTTAGGCTAGATTGGGTTAGGTTAGGCTAGATTGGGTTAGGTTAGTTTTTAAAATAAGGTGAAATAAACAGGGGTGTCTAATCTTCAGGTGGTCCGGGCCGATGAAGAGGAGGACAGAGACGAGACAGGGGCGGGTTAAGGACCTCCCACGTACACAATGGTCACGCCACGTCTGTCTCCGCGGCAGTTAAAGCAGGACGGGTGGTGAGGGTGAGGGGTGTGAGGATGAGTGGGAGAGGAGGTGGGTGTAAGGGATGAGTGGAGGAAGGAGGTGTGAGGATGAGGAGGTGTGAGGATGAATGGGGGGGGGTTGTGGTGGCACTCTGCAGGAGGTCACCTTGGGAACGGCACCGTATCTGTCGCACCTCGTGTGTGGCTGAGCGTCTGTCCACCCATCGTCTTCTGGAGTCCCTTACCCTCTGTCTGTCCTAGAAGTGCATCCCTTATACTCAAGTCCCTGTTGATGAAGTCCCTTACCCGCAACGCTGAAGTGAATCCCTCACATTCAAGTCAGTGTATGTCAAGTCCCTCACTTTTAACCTTGAAGTACACTCTCCCAAGACCCTTTAATTCAGGTTAGTCACCGCCAGCATCCCTCGTTGCTGAAGTCTCTTACCCTCAACGCCGAAGTGCATCCCAGTAGTTCCTCAACCTGGAGTCCCTTCCCTCGACTCTTAAGTGCTTCTCACACACCTAAAAGAGTGTAAACGTATTAGAAGATCAGACAGTCGGAAGTCCTGGCTCTCTTTACGGTATCATTAGTTACGAAATTATCCCCTGAACCCTTCCGGAGGCCTCGAGTCTCTGATCTTCACCCTCACGAGACCCTTAAGGAGTTAGGACAAGGATTTAGAGATTCGTCCGCTATTTCTTTCACTAACTGGGGTAAAAGAGATCGCGTCTAGTTACGGTAGAGTTTCAATGCAATTTCGAAGCCATTTTCTTCAGCAGTGTCGAGTATTAGCCTTAAGGAGTCAGCTAGAGTGGTTCTCACATCACCAGTTTCGGGGAAAATATTTAACGTTTGAAACTGCGAGAACCAGATTGGAGGGAGACTTGAACCAGAGCAGGTGTGAGGCTACGATGGTGGGTGGTGGTGGTGGGTGGTGGTGTGTGTAGTGGTGGTGTTGTAGAGGTGATAGTGGTGTAGAGGTGGTGATGTAGAAGAGATGGTGGTGTAGTGGTGGTGTTGTAGAGGTAATAGTGGTGTAGAGGTGATGGTGATGTAGAAGAGATGGTGGTTTAGTGGTGGTGGTGTAGAGGTGATGGTGGTGTAGAGGTAATGGTCGGGTGAGGTTCGTCATCACCTGGGGGGGGAGGTTGGTTGGTCGCTCAAGAGTGGTGCTCGTCGAAAGGCAGTGGCCGTCTCAGGTTAGTGGCCATCTAATAGTAGTGGCCGTGTAAGGGTAGTGGCCGTCCGGGGGAGTGGCCTTTATGACGGTAGCTGCTGTCTAGGGGGTACGGGCCGTTTGAGGGTAATGGCCGAGTACGGACAGAGGCTGTCTAACGGTAATAGGTGTCTAGGGGCTGTGGGCGTCCTGGAACAGTGGCCGAGCATAAGTGCTGTAGGTAAAGTAGCCAAGGAGTAGTGGGCGTGTATGGTGAGTGGCCATCACGGGGCAGAGGGCCGCCTAGGGAGTAAGGAACGGGTATGAGGGCCACAGTTATCCCGGGTGTGGGAGGGTGAGTGAGTGATGTACCCAGGGCGGTGCTTCACGCTGGCCGTCGGCACCGCCCTTACTGCTGCAAGTGAAAGTCTCGGAGGAATGGTTCAGTAAACACCCTGGCGGAGACACAACTCACCATACATGGAGGTGAACAAGAGAAATTATGACTCAATTTTTTTCTCTCTCTCCATCTGAGTGGTTGTGTCGGAGGGGAGGAGGAAGTAGCATGCAGTAGCAGGGAGGGTGAAGGCAAGAGGCACCTGTTAGGGTGGACGTTAAGGGTGAGTTACAGGTGGCGGGCGGCGCGGGGACACCGCTGCTACCCCCGCCATCACCGTCAGGTGATCACCTGTATGACATGCAAGTCTTGCTTCCCACCACACTACCAACGCCCTAGATGAATCTGTGGGCGGGAGGGAGTGAGGGGGATGGAGGGAGGTATGAGGGGGGGAGGGAGGGGTGGCGCGGCCCACGGAACACAAGAACATCGTGTATACCAAGCCCTCTTATATGCCATACATTACTACCAACAAATAAACATCGTTTCCTAATTTTAACACAACCGCTACACCACCACGTGCTGTACGGTGATCTACACTCAATATCAGGGTAAAACAGGAGGCGGGTGGCGGGAGCGGGCGACAGTTGGTAGTA
Source organism: Homarus americanus (assembly GCF_018991925.1). Lineage (NCBI taxonomy): Eukaryota > Metazoa > Arthropoda > Malacostraca > Decapoda > Nephropidae > Homarus > Homarus americanus. Next base: position 2,318,216 of record NW_024720555.1, read on the forward strand.
AGAGAGTCGAGGTGGTGTCATAGAGGTTGCGACGCCCGGTGTGGAAAACTCGGTGAAGAAGCGGTGTGCGGGTCGCGGCGTGCCGGCCCACACAGCCCCGGACGGATTAGACAATCAATACACCCGGCCAGTTAACGAGGCTCAGGACCACAACATACAAGTATTATCCTTGAGGGGCGGGCAAGACCGCCTCCAGCATAGCAGCCTCCTGCACCACCGCCGTCTTCCCGCACTAAAACATCAACATACCAACATAATCATATGATGGATCTGCCTCCAGATTCTCTAATTGAAGAAAAATGCATTGCGGCTACTGGATGTGGGGGGCTGAGGGGGGTAGGGAGGGGGGGAGGAGGGTGGCGGAGGATCAGAAGGGGATGACTCGTGCCTTGGCGAGGGTGGGAACGGGCCGACCTCCGGCCATCACAGCAACAAACATGTGGCAACTGTGCCCCGCCACCGCCCGCTACCCCACCGCTTCTCGCCCCACGCCGATACCTCATAACAGCTGATGAATACTCCCTCTCTACCATATACTGTACACCACCTCCTGGTATGACCCCTCCACCACACCAGGTACACCGGGGTGTGGCGTGGCGGCGCAGATGTACAGAGACAGCGACACAATGGTCCGCTATGAGGGTGATGCCTTGGAATGCCTGATACGCAAAAAAATGGCCAAAATCAATACGGTCAGGACAACACAGGTTATGGTGTGAGGCTCCTGAGGGGAGGACCGTGCTTGAGGGAGCCGCCACACACACCTGCTGCTGGGACCACGCTCTCAACACTCCGGGGGGAGGGTGGTGATGGGATGCAGGGAGAGGAGGGGATGGTGGTGGTGGTGGTGATGGGATACGAAGGAGGTAAGTCATGGAGATGGGGAGAAGAGTGAGACGATGGGGAAAGAAAGTACAGAGCTACGAGACGGATGGGTAAAGAGGTGATGGGGAGGGATGGGAAGATAGATTTAAGGAGGTGATGGGAAGGAAGTGATTAAAACAGGTGAATGATGGGACGGAATGATGGGACGGAAGGGGGGGATGAAGAGTTAAGAAGAGGCAAGAAATGGAAAGGCGTCTTATGAGGGGAAAGAAATGTGAGGATCACGGGAAGGGAAGTGATGGGAAGGAAATATGGAATAACCTAAAAATTTCTGAGATAATGGGAAAGGAGTAAAAAGATGGGAAAGATATCACAAAGCTCTGGGACGGGTGTGATGGGCGATGGGAAAGAAATACGTAGACCTTAAGTATAGGAAGAGAGAATGAGTGATGGAAGAGATGGGAAGGGCAGGAGAAGATGGGAAAGGAGTTAAATTATAGTGGGAGGGGAATTCAGGGTGATTGGAAGAGCACGGTCTGATGGAAAGGAAACCTAAGGCAATAAAAATGATGGGGCAGGAAGGGTGAGGTGATGGGAAGGAAGCAAAGGAAGTAAACATATAAAAAGATTGAGGAAGAGGAGGAGAAAGAGGAAGAAGAGGAAGAGGAAGAGGAGGAGAAAGAGGAATAAGAGGAAGAGGAGGAGAAAGAGGAAGAAGAGGAAGACCAATAAGATAACAAATCAGAGAAAAGTAAACCAATTTAAAAGATAATGGAAAGGGAAGAAGAAGAAGGATAAGAAGAAGTAACAGATGAGAGGAGGAAGAATAAAGTGGGGAAGAGAGGAGAAGTGAGAAGGAAGATGGCAGGAGAGAAGAAGAAGAAGAAAATAAATACGGAAAAATAGAAGAAGAAATAAACTATAATATATAAATGGAGGCCAAGTGAAGAAGGGAACAAGAGAATAAAAAAGAGGATAGAGGGGAAGAGGGAGAAGGAAGAGGTGAGAGAACGAGGGGAGAATGAAAGAGAAGAGGTAAACAGAGGGGGAGGGGTAGGTAGGGACTGGGAGGAGGGAGGGAGGAGGAGGGAGGGAGACAAAGGGGGAGTGGAGGAGGGGGAGAGGGAGGAATGAGTGACGGATGGAAGAGGGAGGAGTTGGAGCTGAGGTACGGAGGTTGAGCTGAGGTACGGAGTGGAGCTGGAGTGGAGTGAGGCTGAGGGACGGAGGGTGGGGTGAGGACGGAGGTGGGGTGAGGTGCGGAGGTGGGGTGAGGGACGGAGGTGGGGGTGGGGACGGAGGTGGGGACGGAGGTGGGAGGGGACGGAGGTGGGGGTGAGGGACGGAGGTAGAGGTGAGGACAGGAGGTAGAGGTGAGGACGGAGGAGGTAGAGGTGAGGACGGAGGTGGGGGTGAGGGACGGAGGTAGAGGTGAGGGACGGAGGTGGGGTGAGGGCAGGAGGTGGGGTGAGGGACAGGAGGTGGGGTAGGTGCAGGTGGGGTGAGGGACGGAGGTGGGGTGAGGGCAGGAGGTGGGGTGGGGACGGAGGTAGGGGTGAGGGACGGAGGGTAGGGGTGAGGGACGGAGGAGTGGGGTGAGGGACGGAGGTGGGGTGAGGACGGAGGTGAGGGTGGGGACGGGGAGGTAGGGGTGAGGGACGGAGGTGGGGTGAGGGACGGAGGTGGGGTGGGGGACGGAGTGGGGTGGAGGTAGAGGTGAGGACGGAGGTAGAGGTGAGGGAGAGGTAGAGGTGAGGGACGGAGGTAGAGGAGGGGACGGAGGTAGAGGTGAGGGGACGGAGGGTGAGGGGACGGAGGAGGTGAGGGGGGACGGAGGTGAGAGGGACGGAGGTAGAGGGTGAGGGGACGGAGGTAGAGAGGTGAGGGGACTGAGGTAGAGGTGAGGGGACGGAGGTAGAGGTGGGGAGGTGATGGGAGGTGAGGGAAGGGGTAGAGGTGAGACGGAGGTAGAGGTGAGGGGACGAGGTAGAGGTGAGGGACGGGGGTAGAGGTGGGGACGAGGTAGAGGTGAGGACGGAGGTGAGGTGGAGGGACGGAGGTAGAGGTGAGGGACGGAGTAGAGGTGAGGACGGAGGTGAGGGGACGGGGGTGAGGAGACGGAGGAGAGGGGTGAGGGGATGGAGGTAGAGGTGAGGGACGGAGGTAGAGGTGAGGGGACGGAGGTAGGAGGGAGGGACGGAGAGGGATGGGGGTAGAGGTGAGGGACGGAGGTAGAGGAGGGACGGAGGTAGAGGTGAGGGACGGAGGTGAGGGGACGGGGGTAGAGGTGAGGGACGGGGTAGAGGTGAGGGACGAGGTAGAGGTGAGGGACGGAGGTAGAGGTGAGGGGACGGAGGTAGAGGTGAGGGGACGGGAGGTAGAGGTGAGGGACGGAGGTAGAGGTGAGGGACGAGGTAGAGGTGAGGGGACGGAGGTGGAGGAGGGACGGAGGTAGAGGTGGGGACGGAGGAGGGAGGGGACGGAGGTAGGAGGTGAGGGACGGGGTAGAGGTGAGGGGACGGAGGTAGAGGTGAGGGACGGAGGTAGAGGTGAGGACGGAGGTAGGGAGGTGGGAGGGGACGGGGTAGAGGTGAGGACGGAGGTAGAGGGTGAGGGACGGAGGTAGAGGTGAGGGACGGAGGTAGAGGTGAGGGGACGGGGTAGAGGTGAGGGACGGAGGTAGAGGTGAGGGACGGAGGTAGAGGTGAGGGACGGGGTAGAGGTGAGGGACGGAGGTAGAGGGTGGGAGGGGACGGAGGTGAGGGACGGGGGTAGAGGTGAGGGGCGGAGGCAGGGAGGTGGGAGGGACGGAGGTGAGGGACGGGGGCAGAGGTGAGGGACGGAGGTAGAGGTGAGGGGACGGAGGTAGAGGTGAGGACGGAGGGTGAGGGACGGAGGTGAGAGGTGAGGGGACGGAGGTAGAGGTGAGGGGACGGAGGTAGAGGTGAGGGGACGGGAGGTAGAGGTGAGGAGGGACGGGGGGTAGAGGTGAGGGACGGGAGGAGGTGAGGACGGAGGTAGAGGTGAGGGGACGGAGGTGGGAGAGGGAGGGGACGAGGTAGAGGTGAGGACGGGGTAGAGGTGAGGGGACGGGGGGTAGAGGTGAGGACGGGGGTAGAGGTGAGGGACGGGGTAGAGGGAGGGGACGGGGGTAGGTGAGGACGGGGGAGGTGAGAGGGGGTGAGGGAGACGGGGTAGAGGTGAGGACGGGGGTAGAGGTGAGACGGGGTGAGGTGAGGGGGAGGGGTAGAGGTGAGGGACGGGGGTAGAGGTGGGAGGGGACAGGGGTAGAGGAGACGGGGGTAGAGGTGGAGGACGGGGGTAGAGGTGAGGGACAGGGTAGAGGTGAGGGACGGAGGTAGAGGTGAGGGACGGGGGTAGAGGTGAGGGGACGGGGGGTAGAGGTGAGGGGACAGGGGTAGAGGTGAGGGGACGGGGTAGAGGTGAGGGACGGGGGTAGAGGTGAGGGACGGAGGTAGAGGTGGGAGGGACGGAGGTGAGGAGGTGAGGGACGGAGGTAGAGGTGAGGGGACGGAGGTAGAGGTGAGGGGACGGAGGTAGAGGTGAGGGACGGAGGTAGAGGGGTGAGGGGACGGGAGGTAGAGGTGAGGGACGGAGGTAGAGGTGAGGACGGGGTAGAGGTGAGGGACGGAGGTAGAGGTGAGGGGACGGAGGTAGAGGTGAGGACGGGGTAGAGGTGAGGACGGAGGTAGAGGGGAGGACGGGGTAGAGGAGGGACGGAGGTAGAGGTGAGGGACGGAGGTAGAGGTGAGGACGGAGGTAGAGGTGAGGGACGGAGGTAGAGGTGAGGGACGAGGTAGAGGTGAGGACGGAGGTAGAGGTGAGGGACGGAGGTAGAGGTGAGGGGACGGGGGTAGAGGTGAGGACGGGGTAGAGGTGAGGGACGGGAGGTAGAGGTGAGGGACGGAGGTAGAGGAGGACGGGGGTAGAGGTGGAGGGTACGGAGGGTAGAGGTGAGGGACGGAGGAGAGGTGAGGGGACGGAGGTAGAGGAGGGACGGAGGTAGAGAGGTGAGGGTAGGGGAGGTGAGGGCGGAGGTAGAGGTGAGGGACGGAGGTAGAGAGGTGAGGACGGAGGTAGAGGTGAGGGACGGAGGTAGAGGTGAGGGACGGAGGAGGTGAGGGACGGAGGTAGAGGTGAGGGACGGAGGTAGAGGTGAGGTACGGGGAGGACAGTGGCCATGAGAGAGTTACCATACAAGCCCAGAGGAACTAGTTAATAACCCAATGGTGCCACGGGCGCTGCTGGCCTGCTGCTGTCTACTACTGTCTGCTGCTGCTGTCTATCTGTTCTGTCTGCTGCTGTCTGTTCTGTCTGCTGGTGTCTACTACTTCTGTCTGTTGGTGTCTGCTACTGTTTGTTCTGTCTGCTGCTGCTGGTGTCTGCTTCTGTCTGTTCTGCCTGCTGGTGTCTTCTGTCTGCTGCTGTCTACTTCTGTCTGCTGGTGTCTATTCTGTCTGTTGCTATTCGGGCTGCTGCTGGATGGTTCTGCCTGCTTTGTTGTTCTATTGTTGTCTGCTTTTGGCTGCTTCTTTTCCTACCGCTGTCTGCTTTTGACACACTGCTTTTATTATTGCTGTCTGCTGAATGTTCCTGACACTGCTTTTATTGTTCCTGCAGGTGACTACTTCTGACCCCAGCATTGTTCCTACCGTCATTATTACTGTTGTTCCTACCGTCATTACTACTGTTGTCCTACCATTATTGTTGTTCCACCGTCATTTACTGTTGTTCCTACCGTCACTATTACTGTTGTTCCTACCGTCATTATTACTGTTGTTCCTACCGTCACTACTACTGTTGTTCCTCCCGTCATTACTACTGTTGTTCCTACCGTCACTATTACTGTTGTTCCTACCGTCACTATTATCGTTTTTCCTACCATCACATTATCGTTGTTCCTACTGTCAATACTGTTGTTCCTACCGTCACTACTACTGTTGTTCCTACCGTCACTATTACTGTTGTTCCTACCGTCACTATTATCGTTGTTCCTACCGTCATTATTACTGTTCCTACCGTCACTACTACATTGTCCTACCGTCACTATCGTTGTTCCTACCGTCACTACTACTGTTGTTCCTACCGTCACTATTATTGTTCCTACCGTCACTACTACTGTTGTTCCTACTGTCACTACTACTGTTGTTCCTACTGTCATTATTACTGTTGTTCCTACCGTCACTATTACTGTTGTTCCTACCGTCATTATTACTGTTGTTCCTATCAATTACTGATGTTCCACCGTCACCACTACTGTTGTTCCTACCGTCACTACTACTGTCCCCACTCACTCAACACCGAGTAATAACAGACAGACAGACAGACAGACAGACACCAACGATATCAATAAGCCTCACCCCCACGGCAGTATTTCACCCCACGGCAGTACTTCACCCACGGCAGTATTTCACCCCCCACGGCAGTATTTAACCCCCACGGCAGTATTTCACCCCACGGCAGTACCCCCACGACAGTATCATCCACCCACGGCAGTACTACCCCACGGCAGTACTTCACCCCCCACGACAGTACTTCACCCCATATTTCACCCCCACGGCAGTACTTCACCCCACGACAGTATTTCACCCCACGGCAGTACTTCCACCCCACGGCAGTATTTCACCCCCACGACAGCATTTCACCCCACGGTGCATTTCACCCCCACGGCAGTACTTCACCCCACGACAGTATTTCCACCCTCATGGCAGTATTTCACCCCCACGGTATTTCACCCCACGACAGTACTACCCCACGGCAGTATTTCACCCCCACGGCAGTATTTCACCCCCACGACAGCATTCACCCCCACGGCAGTATTTCACCCCCACGGCAGTACTTCACCCCCACGACAGTACTTTCACCACCCACGGCAGTACTTCACCCCCCACGGCAGTATCACCCCCACGACAGTACTTCACCACCCACGCAGTACTTCACCCCCACGGCAGCATTTCAATCCCCACGACAGTATTTCACCCCCACGGCAGTATTTCACCCCACGGTATTTCACCCCCACGGCATTTCACCCCACGGCAGTATTTCACTCTGCAGCATTTCACCCCCACGGCAGTATTTCACCACGACAGTATTTCACCCCACGGCAGTACTACCCCACGGCAGCATTTCCACCCCACGGCAGTATTTCACCCACGACAGTACTTCACCCCACGGCAGCATTTCACCCCCACGACAGTACTTCAACCCCCACGGCAGTACTTCCACCCCCACGGCAGTACTTCACCCCCACGGCAGTACTTCTCACCCCCACGACAGTACTTCCACCCCCACGGCAGTATCACCCCCTAACGACAGTATCACCCCCACGGCAGTACTTCACCCCCACGACAGTATTTCACCCCCCACGATATAATAACCCCACGGCAGTACTTCACCCCCCACGGCAGTATTTCACCCCCACGACAGTATTTCCAACCCCACGGCATTTCACCCCACGCATTTCACCCCCACGGCAGTACCCCCCACGACAGCATACCCCCCACGGCATTTCACCCCCACGACAGCTTCTCACCCCACGGCAGTATTTCACCCCCACGACAGTACTTTCACCCCCACGGCAGTATCACCCCACGACAGCATTTCACCCCCACGCAGTACTTCACCACCCACGGCAGTATTTCACCCCCACGCAGTACTTCACCCCCACGACAGACTTATCCCACGACAGTATCTTTACCCCCACGACAGTATCATCCCTACAGTATTTCCACCCCACGACAGTACTACCCCTACGACAGTATTTCATCCCTACGACAGTATTTCACCCCATTGCAGTATTTCACCCCCACGGCATTTCACCCCCACGGCAGTATTTCCACCCCTCACTGTAGTATTTCACCCCCATTTGCAGTATTTCACCCCAGTATTTCACCCCCACGGCAGTATTTCACCCCCACGACAGTATTTTACCCTTACGACAGTACTTCATCCCTACGACAGTATTTCACCCCACGAGAGTATTTCCACCCCACGACAGTATCATCACCTTCAACCCCCACGGCAGTATTTCACCCACGGCAGTATCAATCCCCCACGGCAGTATTTCACCCCACGGCAGTATTTCACTCCCCACGGCAGTATTTCACTCCCCACGGCAGTATTTCTACCCCCCACGACAGTACTTCATCCCCACGACAGTATTTCACCCCCACGACAGTACTTCACCCCATTTCTTCATCCTCACGATATTTCACCCCCTATGACAGTACTTCACCCCAACGACAGTATTTCAACCTACGATAGCATTTACCTCCACGACAGTACTCACCCCTACGACAGTATCAACTCCACGACAGTACTTCACCCCCATGACAGTATTTCCAACCCACGACAGTACTTCACCTAACGACAGTACTTCACCTCACGACAGTATTTCAACCCACGACAGTACTTCACCCCTACGACAGTACTCCACCCCATGACAGTACTTCACCCACGACAGTATTTCACCCCCACGACAGCCACCCCATGACAGTACTTCAACCCACGACAGTATTCTTACCCCTACGACAGTATTTCATCTCCACGACAGTACTTCACCCCATGACAGTACTTCAACCACGACAGTACTTCACCTCCATGACAGTACTTCACCTCCACAACAGTACTTCACCCCATGACAGTATTTCACCCACTGACAGTACTTCACCCCTATGACAGTATCAACCTCACGACAGCATTTCACCCCACGGCAGTCCTGAACAATATCACCATAATCTACCCCAGTACACACACACACACACACACACAGCACACACACACACACACACACACACACACACACACACACACACACACACAGACACACACACACACACACACACACACACACACACACACACACACACACACAGACACACACACACACACACACACACACACACACACAACACACACACACACACACACACACACACACACACACACACACACACACACACACACACACACACAGACACACACACACACACACACACACACACACACACACACACACACCCAGGCTGTAGATCCCACTAAGCCTCGGCGTCACCATAGACAACAAACTAAATCGGAAACCACACGCAAGGAAGGTCAACCTCCAGTTTCCGTTCCACCTCCGCTGACCAAGTCCCTGGAGTTCCTGCACCTGAGCCCTCAGTGTTTACACAACATTCATACTTCCCAAGCTCACCTATGCCTCCACCCTGGTCTTCTCCCTAAATGCCACACAACGTAAACACTCTAAAAAAGTGCAAAAGAGGGCATGCAAGATTATTCTCCCCTTCCTACTCCACATATCAAGAAGCGCCCAACACTGACCCTTTTGACTCTCACTGACCATCACCACGACCTCATCTGCAAATTTGGTAAGAAGCTTCTGCACCATCCTCGACACCGGCTCCTACTACCACCTGAGATCCCTTAGCCCGAGAATTGCTGTTCGACACCACAACCGCATCCAGCCCATACGTGCACGAACTGATCGCTATAAGAACAGCCCAGTCCCAACCATTGTAAAATTATCAATAACTTGTAATAAATCAGTGTATTCACTCCCAGTAAACACTACTTCTTGCACTGTCACTATGTTGAAATGAACTGTAGTTTGAGCTTTTCCCCATCTAGTTATTATATATCTTATTTGTCTCACTTATGTTACTTGTATATTATTTGTAATTCGAAACCCATTCTCAAATATGCAACTGTATATTTTCAGCCTTCTGGCTGCCAAGCTCTTTCAATAAACCGTTAATTATTATTATTATTATTATTATAATTATTATTATTACACACACACACACACACACACAATACACGGTGAAAGTTTGAGAGCAACATCACACAGGAAGTGACCTTTTGACCTCTGTGAACCGTCCCTTTGTTTACTTCTGAGCCAACAGTAAGGGTTTAAGGTACTTTCAAATTTCAGATTTGTCCAGGATTTTTCAATGACATTAAAGTATATTTCAAGGAGACTGGGGGTATTTTTCAGGGATATTCGTATTGTTTAAGGCTACACAAGTACTTTTCTAGGACAGTGATGTATTTTCACTTAAATATTTTCCATGATACTTAAAACCTTTTCAAGAACAATTAAGTGGGTATTTTTCAAAGACATGTAAGTAAGTCTCAATAACTCTTTAAACTACAGCTATTGTGTAGTACTTAACGTTAACCGTCAAACACTCACACTAAGACGTTTTGTACTGTCACCAATAATCCCGTTTCTTTTGCTGATTTTTTTTTTACTTTTTCCCAATTGTTACAGATATCAAGGTGTATTACCGACCCAGGAACAAGAAAACTCACATTCTCGATTTTTTTCTTCAGTTTTGCAATATTGTGAGAGTTCTGAGATGCTCCGTGCAAGAACAGGATAACAGACAAGGTGCTCCGTGCAAGAACAGGATAACAAACCGACAAACAAAAAGGACCTCTATATACTCTTGGTAATAAAGGTTTAATGGCTTTGCTGACTATACTTAAGTCGATATGTATTACTGTTGAGTTTGAATAACTTGACTCACCTGAAGATTAGACACCTAAGCCTATTTCACCTGATGATTAATCCCATTCCATTTCAACTGACCTAGTTCTAACCTAACACCACCAGGTAATGTTAGTGCTAATTTAATCATCAGGTAATTTTAAACTGTGGTGTCAAATCTCACACCTGAGTCCAACCCTCACTAAGACAACTGGTCAAGCACTGGGCAGACTCAGACAACGACAAGCACAGGAAACGGGAAGCAGACTCAGACACAACTGGTCAAGCACTGGGCAGACTCAGACACACTGGTCAAACAGACCCAGACAACGGGACAAGCACTGGGCAGACTCAGACACAACTGGTCAAGACTGGGAGATCGACACAACGGGACAAGCACTCAGACCCAGACAACTGGTCAATCACTGGACCCAGACACAACTGGTCAAGCACTGGGCAGACTCAGACACAACTGGTCAAGCACTGGGCAGACTAGACACAACTGGGTCAAGCACAGGGCAGACTCCAGACACAACTGGTCAAGCACTGGGCAGACTCCAGACACAACGGGGACAAGCACTGGGCAGACTCAGACACAACGGGACAAGCACTGGGCAGACTCAGACACAACGGGACAAGCACTGGGCAGACTCAGACACAACTGGTCAAGCACTGGGCAGACTCAGACACAACTGGTCAAGCACTGGGCAGACTCAGACACAACGGGGACAAGCACTGGGCAGACTCAGACACAACGGGACAAGCACTGGGCAGACTCCAGACACAACTGGTCACACAGGGCAGACTCAGACACAAGCACTGGGCAGACTCAGACACAACGGGGACAAGCACTGGGCAGACTCAGACACAACTGGGACAAGCACAGACTCAGACACAACGGGACAAGCACTGGGCAGACTCCAGACACAACTGGGACAAGCACAGGGCAGACTCCAGACACAACGGGGACAAGCACTGGGCAGACTCAGACACAACGGGACAAGCACTGGGCAGACTCAGACACAACTGGTCAAGCACAGGGCAGACTCAGACACAACGGGGACAAGCACTGGGCAGACTCAGACACAACGGGACAAGCACAGGCAGACTCCAGACACAACGGGGACAAGCACTGGGCAGACTCAGACACAACGGGGACAAGCACTGGGCAGACTCAGACACAACTGGGACAAGCACAGGCAGACTCAGACACAACGGGGACAAGCACTGGGCAGACTCAGACACAACTGGGACAAGCACAGGGCAGACTCAGACACAACGGGGACAAGCACTGGGCAGACTCAGACACAACTGGTCAAGCACTGGGCAGACCCAGACACAACGGGGACAAGCACAGGGCAGACTCCAGACACAACGGGACAAGCACTGGGCAGAGAATAATCCAACCATCCACACCACAACAGTAGTTCACTCGCTTCACAAACAACAAATAAAAATAATCTGAGAAAAATATCTTAATTTGAAGGTGATGAAAACAACTGAAAAAAGTGAAATAGATGGACTGTGGATGATGATATACGAGGCTGAGATATATACGAGCATATGTTTTACGTAATTTATTAATATCTCTAAAACAACTGTAGAATTTTATTTACCTTGTGTTTCTAAAAAGTATTTCTTGTTATAATGTATCACCACCCCAAAGCCCATACCACCAACACTCCAACACCCCACCAACACACCCCCCTAACACACCCCAACACCCCACCAACACACTCCCCAACACTCCCCCAACACACCCCACCAACACCCAACACTACCCCAACACTCTGCAACACACCCCAACACACTCCCAACACACCCCCAACACTTCAACACCCCACCAACACACACCCCCAACACTACCCCCAAACAATTTCCAACACACACCCCCAACACTCCCCCAACACTCCCCAACACCCCCACCAACAAAGAATTCATTACCACATCAACTTGTGTGAGTCGCCGCCTGTATCGCCACAATTCTACACTAACTTTTACACCTTCTGCCAGGATCTGTGTCTTAACTAACAAACAGACGTCATACAGACCACACGTAATACACAGACCACACGTAATACACAGACCACACGTGTAATAATACAGACCACACGTAACAGGTAGGACCACACGTGTAATACACAGACCACACGTCATACACAGACCACACGTCATACACAGACCACACGTCATACACAGACCACACACGTCATACACAGACCACGTCATACACAGACCACACGTCATACACAGACCACACGTCATACACAGCATCTCACACGTGTCATACACAGATTCACACGTCATACACACAGACCACACGTCACACAGACCACACGTCAAGGCCACGCATTCACACGTCATACACAGACCAAACGTACACAGACCACACGTCATACACAGACCACGCCATACACAGACCACACGTCATACAATAAGACCACACGTCATACACAGACCACACGTCATACACAGACCACACGTCATAATAACAGACCACACGTCATACACAGACCACACGTCATAACACAGACCACACGTCACAGACCAAACGTCACACACAGACCACACGTCACACAGACCACACGTCACACAGACCACACGTCATACACAGACCACACGTCATACACAGACCACACGTCATACACAGACCAAAACGTCATACACACAGACCACACGTAATACACAGACCACACGTCATACAATAAGACCACACGTCATACACACAGACCACACGTCATACACACAGACCACACGTCATACACAGACCACACGTAATACACAGACCACACGTCATACACAGACCACACGGTCATACACAGACCAAACGTCATACACAGACCAAACGTCACACAGACCAAACGTCATACACAGACCACACGTCATACACAGACCACACGTCATACACAGACCACCAATGTCATACACAGACCACACGTCATACACAGACCACACGTCATACACAGACCAAACGTCATACACAGACCACACGTCATACACAGACCACACGTCATACACAGACCACACGTCATACACAGACCACACGTCATACACAGACCACACGTCATACACAGACCAAACGTCATACACAGACCACACGTCATACAGACCACACGTCATACAGACCACACGTCATACAATACATCCACACGTCATACACAGACCACACGTCATACACAGCATTCAAACGTCATACACAGACCACACGTCATACACAGACCACACGCGTCAAGTACACAGACCACACGTCATACACATTCACACGTCATACACAGACCACACGTCATACACAGACCAATGTCATACACAGACCACACGTCATACACAGACCAAACGTCATACACAGACCACACGTCATACACAGACCACACGTCATACACAAAATCACACGTCATACACAGACCACACGTCATACACAGACCACACGTCATACAGTCCACACGTCAGTCATACACAGCATTCACACGTCATACACAGCATTCACACGTCATACACAGTCCACACGTCATATACAGACCACATGTCATACACAGACCAAACGTCATACACAGACCACACGTCATACACAGCATTCACACGTCATACACAGCATCACACGTCATTCACAGACCACACGTCATACACAGACCACACGTTACACACAGCATTCACACACGTCATACACACAGACCACACGTAATACACAGACTACACGTCAAGTACACAGACCAATAATGTCATACACAGACCACACGACATACAACAGACCACACGTCATACACAGACCACACGTCATACACAGCATCTCACACGTCACACAGACCACACGTCATACACAGACCAAACGTAATACAGACCACACATCAAGGCCATTGCAGACCACGTCATGGGCTACTACACAGACCACACGTCATACACAGACCACACGTCATACACAGACCACACGTACACACAGACCACACGTCATAGTCACACAGACCACACGCACACAGACCAAGGTCATTCACAGACCACACGTCATACACAGACCACACGTCATACACAGACCAATAGTCATACAGACCACACGTCATACACAGACCACGTCATACAGACCACACGTCATACACAGACCACACGTCCACACAGACCACACGCACACACAGACCACACGTCATACACAGACCATACGTCATACAGACCACACGTCACACAGACCACACGTCTACACAGACCACGTCAACATTGACCACACGTCATACAATGCAGACCACGTCATACACAGACCACACGTCATACAGACCACACGTCATACACAGACCACACGTCATCACACAGACCACACGTCATACACAGACCACGTCATACACAGACCACAAGTCATACACAGACCACACGTCATACACAGACCACACGTCATACACAGACCAAAGTAATACAGACCACACGTCACACAGACCACACCGTCATACAAGACCACACGTCATACACAGATCCACACGTCATACACAGACCACACGTCATACACAGACTACCGTCATGTCATACAGACCACACGTCATACACAGACCACACGTCACACAGACCAACGCTGCCACAGACCACACGTAATACACAGCATCAGACCAGAGGTAATATACATAATATCTTAAGAGTGTATGGATTATATAACCCTGAAATAAAGTATGGTAGAGTATTCTTATTAATAACAATAACAGCCAGGAGTTACTGAGGTAAATTAGCACCAGGTACTCAAGAGGTGTTCAGATAAAACCTAAAACTACCATGAAACCCTATACAGGCCATTGCAGTTCATTACAGGTTATTCCAAGAGTCGACCATATGACCATTCAACCTGACCTTGACCAAATTAACTTACTTGGCAACCTTTAATGCAATAGATCAACAATGTGCAGCTGGCCGCTGAATGACCTTCGATTTCAAACTATTGATTTCGACGTAATGCCAACTACTACCTGGGACAACCCTAATTAACCTTTAATAGTTAGCATTGTGGTCAAAGCTCATCCCAATGACCTTTAATGACCTTGACCTTTTCATGATTTCGCCTTTATACATACTTAATGATGGATATAATCCGTATATCGTCTCGTTACAGAATCTCATTATAGCATAAATCCCAACCAAACCCATCCTAAATTAACCAAACCCAACTCAACCAAACCCCATCCTAACCCAACCAAACCCAACCATCTAACCAACCAAACCTATCCTAACCCAATCACCCTAACCCACCAAACCCAACTCTGCCCTAACCCAATCCAAACCTAACTCCCTAACCTAACCAAACCTAACTTGCCCTAACCTAACCAAACCCAACCCATCTTAACCCAACCAAACCTATCCTAACCTAACTTGCCCTCTAACCCAAACCTCAACTTCCCTAACCCAACCAAACCAAAACAACGTATTTATATCAAAACGTTAACTTACGATAAAAAACCAACCTTAACCACTATCTCCGTCTACGTTTAAAATTATTTCACCTTTTACACGACACCGACTTTGACCTTGGACCCTGGACCATATATATGATAGGTTCCTGCCACCTTCGCAAGCTTAAGGAGGTCTCCATAGGTAGAAGTGCTGGCCACGGAGCTTAAAACACCGATACACTAACATCTATATATATTTACAGACAGAATAGCTTGTGAAATGTTTATGATAAATGATAAAAGTAAATAAATCCAAATGTATATTGGTATTTCTACTTTACAGAGAGAGAGAGAGAGAGAGAGAGAGGAGAGAGAAGAGGAGAGAGAGAGAGAGAGAGAGAGAGAGAGACCCCACCTCACCTATCCAAATTTAACTTTCTATCACAATCATCATCTACCATACATCCATCTAACCATATACTATAGTACCCCAACCTCATATCACCATCTATTGTCAATCATCCATCCGTCTAAGCACCATCCAACCATCCATCCAACCAACCATCCATCCATCTGGTCCATCACCCAAAGAACCATTCACCATACATTAAATCAACCTAACAATCATCCATCCATTCAATCCAAACAACCATCTATCCAACCAATCAACCAACCAGACATCCATCTATCCAAGGCCACAACCAATTCATTCATCCATCTATCCCCCGTTGGTCCCTGCCCTACATAATCAACCGTCCTCGTGTTTTTGGTCCCCTGCATTCGAAGATTCCGCCGCTTGCCCTTGTGCTTGTTTCATTAATCCATCAAAAGACTAGCGATGACCTGTGACTTTTTCCAGACCCAGGTCATATGACAACTGACCCCTCAAGTGCAGTAATCGCAATCTGTGCTGACCAATCTAGCTTAACATTTCTTTGCTTGTTACTTCATTTCTGTTACTGTGATTTTGATTACTAGATAGTGAGACCTCTATAACGGTGACTTTACTCAACGGAATTTAATTGACCCTCGATACAACGAACTTTAACGGACCTTAGATCTATCTGAATTTAAATTATCATCAACCCAGTGAATTTTAACGGGCTCTCGATCTCTCGAATCTTCTCTCATAGTCCGGTATATAGTCCGTTAAATGATGCAAAGAAATAATTGACCTCTATTAGCAAAAACCAAGGGCCTCGTAATTTAGGCCAAGTGTGACAATAATTGACCTGAGGATGCAATTACCCCGTGAACTTCTATGTAAGGGATTTGCATTGTCGATATGACCTTAAAAGCTTAACGAGGGGTGACATCACATTAAACTGACTTCAATCTAATAGTAGAGATCTACACCAGTTCTAATTCTACACTAGTACTGACTCTCTTACACTGTAAAGAATTGACTTCATACCAGCACTAGACGTCAACTAGCACTGACTCTTCAATACCAGCAAGTGACCGTAAACACACAACTGGACCCCCAGCCCAGAGTTGTAATTGGGCAGCGGATGCGTTGGCTGACTATCGGCGGATTTTACCGTTAAGGGTGATGCTTGCATTAATTAGCCTGATTACATACATATATTAGGAGAGAGAGAGACAGAGAGAGAGAGAGAGAGAGAGAGAGAGAGAGAGAGAGAGAGAGGTAGAGAGAGAGAGAGAGAGAGAGAGAGAGAGAGAGAGAGAGAGAGAGGGGATAAGCCAGTAGCTGTGTTGATAACTTATGTCCAGGCACGTGAGGTTGAACCCAGCGACACGGTGAGCACTGTACCACGTCGCCCTCCAGCACCTGACATGTCAGCCACACCCCCCACCTAAACCATCCACACACACACACACACACACACACACACACACACACACACACACACACACACACACACACACACACACACACACACACACACACACACACACACACACACACACACACACACACACACACACACACACACACACACACACACACACACACACACACACACACACACACACACACACACACACACACACACACACACACACACACACACACACACACACACACACACACACACACACACACACACACACACACACACACACACACACACACACACACACACACACACACACACACACACACACACACACACACACACACACACACACACACACACACACACACACACACACACACACACACACACACACACACACACACACACACACACACACACACACACACACACACACACACACACACACACACACACACACACACACACACACACACACACACACACACACACACACACACACACACACACACACACACACACACACACACACACACACACACACACACACACACACACATGCACACACACACACACACACACACACATTCCTTCCATCCCTGACTGGAGAACAAACACTTAAAACTCACCATTGAAAGTTCAAATGATCTTATCAAACCACAACACAGTTCACTAACACACCCGCGACTAAACAGACACACTACACTACAGCTGATGACTTCCTCCAGGGTAATGTTGTCTTCATGCTATCCTGAAGAGTCAGGTTTGTTGGGTGCTCACTTGCTAAGACTTTTGCTTAGAGTGGCACTTGAACATTGTCTTGCCCATTTAAGGTCATCTTGAACGCAGTATCAAAAGGCCCTGAGAAACAGCGACAAGTTTATCCTCTGAATAGCACATGTAACTGAACGGGCAGA